>NC_041390.1:342964354-343086990 GCF_002162155.2 Triticum dicoccoides | reverse complement strand
ACCCTCTTCTGATCCTGCTGCTCAGGCTTTCACTCTATTTGGGGGGTTTTCGTCCGTGTTTTCTGTGGGTGTGATGCAGTGAGGGTTTTGAAAATTTTGGTGGCTGCAGCGGACGGGCTCAGGGCGGACAAGTTCTTCGAGCCGGACGAGCGGGGAAGGTATAGGGCACCATTCCTGCGTGGGGTGATTGAGGAGAAGGGCCGGTGGGGCGTCAGTCACGCGCGGCCACCCACCGAGTCCAGGCCAGGGCACGTCGCCATCATCGCCGGCTTCTACGAGGATCCCAGTGCTGTAACAAAAGGTGCGCTGTTTCATCTCTAGTTCCAGTGTATCTCTATTGGGCAGTAGTGTTCTTCATGTTCATAAGAGCTAGTGCAATGTTGGTTGTTGGTGCTTACTGCCAACTTGAATTCATACTGTTAGTTGTGGTTACTGCCAACCCCATAACATGCTCGGTTCATACATTTTAAGGCTCCAAAGTAGTTACTTACTGTTAATAATCACACTTCAAAGATCTGGACGATTCTGGCACAGCTTACAGAGGGGTGAGGGGGCAATGGATGTGAGGGGAGGACAATTCTGTCTCTGTCTTTGGGAAGGAGAGGGGTGGGTGGGTGGTAATGGAGGTGAGGTTGGAGAAAAGGAGTAGCCTGGAGCAGCGCTGGGGTGTACAGCACGTCTACATTATTAGTTATTTTAGTTTTTAGGAGTTACGTGAGCAATTTCATTAGAACTCACTGTCTCAGTTACAGCGTTGGCGTTAGTGTTCAGTGGTGGGTATTTGCAGATAAGAACAATGACTGGTTAAGTCATGGCAATACCTTTGGATTCGACAAGACTCACATGGACATGTTTTTACAACAAGTCATTCAACTTGCTGTAATATTCTTGTCTACTGGATTCAGTTTCTGTATTGCCTAATCTGGCAAGGGCCTCCTTGGCAGTTATGAGGACTTTGGAGTGATGTGTGCATCGGGTACGATTGTTTAATTTTTTTGTTACTACTGGAATAGTGCGGGTGGCACTTGTTCCCACAGTCCACTGACATACTGGCCACTATGCATGTACTGGACCATGTACCAGTGACCATGGTCCATCGGAGTATGATTCGTTGAAAGTATAGGATTTACAGCCTGCATTGATTATAATCAACAAACACCAATTATAGTTCTATTCCCTGCTGTCGTGTGATAGTTTGTTTTGTGTTATTGGAAATTTGGGATATGGCGGTGAGGTTGGGGAAAAGGAGTAGCCTGGAGCAGCACTGGGGTGTACAACGCGTCGTCATCATTAGTTATTTCAGTTTTTAGGAGTTATGCGAGCAATTTGATTAGAACACACTGTCTCAGTTACAACGTTGGCGTTAGTGTTCAGTGGTGGGTGTTTGTGGATAAGAACAATGGCAAGTTAAGTCATGGAAATACATTGGACTCGACAAGACTCACATGGACATGTTTTTACAACGTCATTCAGCTTGCTGTAATATTCTAGTCTACTGGATTCAGTCTCTGCATTGCTTAATCTGGTATAAGGACTTCCTTGGCAGTTATCAGGACTTCGGAGTGATGTGTGCATCAGGTACGATTGTTTTTTTTTTGGGTTACTACTGGAATAGTGCGGGTGGCACTTGTTCCCACAGTCCACTGACATACTGGCCACTATGCATGTACTGGACCACGTACCAGTGACCATGGTCCGTCGGATTATGATTCATTGAAAGTATAGGATTTACAGCCTGCATTGATTATAATTACATGTTTTTACAACAAGTCATTCAGCTTGCTGTAATATTCTAGTCTACTGGATTCAGTTTCTTCATTGCTTAATCTGGTAAGGGCTTCCTTGGCAGTTATCAGGACTTTGGAGTGATATGTATGAATCAGGTGCGATTGTTTATTTTTTTGTTACTACTGGAATACTGCGGGTGGTACTTATTCACACAGTCCACTGACATACTTGCCACTATGCATGTACTGGACCATGTCCCAGTGACCATGGTCCATCGGAGTATGATTGTTTGTAATTGTAGGATTTACTGCCTGCACTTGATTATAATTAACAAACACCAATTATAGTGCTATTCCCTGATGTCGTACGATAGTTTGTTTCGTGTTATTGGAAATTTGGGGTATGAAGGCACTTCAGAGATAAATGTAGGAACTGATGACTTGTTGCATGAAATTGCTTCCACGATATTTACACATTTCACTTATTGTTAGTGCAGGATGGAAGGCCAATCCAGTTGAGTTTGATTCTGTATTCAATCAAAGTCGACACACTATCTCGTTTGGGAGTCCAGATATTGTTCCTATATTCTGTAGCAGCCTACCTCACAGTACCTGGGGTAGTTATCCACATGAATACGAAGACTTTGCAACAGGTCAGACTTATTGATACTGCATGCAACAAATTCGCAACGGGATCATCTGTATTTTACTGTGTTTTGATTTATATGATAATCAGAGAATCATCTTGTGCCTTTGTCACCATATATTGGTAATGCTGTGCTTACTTAATGCATGCACATCATACTGAATATTCCTGTACTCTAAAAGTTATGTTACAGTCTTTGAGTTGATAATTTGGATGTAAATAGGGTTCTAGATCTGCTTTCTGAGTTTAGGTCATAATTTTCAGAAATCTGGGAACTCGCAATTATCATTGTTGAACTTATAACCTTTTGTGCGATGAGTTAAAAAAAGTTAATACTGCAATTGCTATGTTTCTTGTATGAATAATTAAATGTTTTGATCCAATTGAAACTCTAAATATCACATAATCTAAGGCATCAATCCTCTACTTTTCTGATTTATTTTGTCTATGGAATCATTTATTCACTTGGTTAGAGACCTTGATTGCAGATGCATCATTTTTGGATCATTGGTCGTTTGACCAGTTTGAAGGTCTTCTCAACAGGTCTCTTGATGATGTTAAATTGAGGCAGTTACTCCTACAGGATAAGTTGGTTATATTTCTGCACTTGCTGGGTTGCGATTCTAATGGTCATGCACATCGGCCCTATTCAAGCATCTATCTGAACAATGTCAAGGTTGTTGATGAAATAGCTGAGAGAATGTACAATCTCATGGAAAGCTACTTCAATGACAACCGAACAGCTTATGTTTTTACTGCAGATCATGGAATGAGCGACAAAGGTACGATAAAGTACTACACACACAATGTTTTCACCCATCAACTTCCCTCCCCTTTTTCGGGTTTTCCATATGCTTTTTAGGGCTAGAGATCCCTATAAAGTTCTAGACCTACAGGGTTTGACAGCTCAGGGCATGGCATCTTAACACTCCACAGTCTACTGATTTTGGTCTAACCTTGCATGGCATTGCCTCAGGGTGTTGTGCATCACAATCACATGTATTGCTGACCTGCTAGTAATAGCAGAGGCTTCTGCTTCTTGCTTCACTTTTTATTCTGTAGAGTAGCGTTGGTTGGTACTTGGTACATCATATTATGCATTTTAATGATGCCAATTTTGATTTTTCACTTATAGTTTGGAGAATAGGGTTGGTTGGTAGTACATGGCTCATCATATCTTATGATGCCAATGTTTTTATGATACTAATATAATTATGCATTTCTACTGATAGGAAGCCATGGAGACGGACACCCTTCAAATACTGATACTCCACTTGTAGCATGGGGGGCTGGAATCAGGAGCCCAAAATTCTTGGCCTATACAGACAAACCTGATGATGGCTTTCGGTTTGTTGATGACCACAGACACGATATGCCCACGCCACAGAACTGGGCTCTTGAAGGCTTCGAAAGAGTTGATGTCAACCAGGCTGATATAGCTCCTTTAATGGTTGTTTACAATAGTATACCTTATTTTCCTTTCTTCCTCAGCATGTTCTACATTTGTAAACACAATATTGCATTTTCTCAGTCGTTCATAAATTTTGCAGGCGACACTTGTTGGTCTGCCATGCCCTTTGAATTCTGTGGGGAACTTACCTTCTCATTATCTGAAGTTAAGCAAGGTTAGGCAATAAGCACCACAGTACTATCCAAAAATTCTTCTGTGCTTGCAGCCTAGGCTTGCAAACTTCTCGTTGAATTCTATATCCCAATTATTTCTCTTTTATTTTACAGTCTGATGAAGTTGAAGCAGTTCTGGCCAACACAAAGCAAATTCTTAACCAGTTTCTCCGAAAGTCAGGTACCCATTCAGAACAAGATCTGAAACATATTTGTATTTTTTTTTTGCTTACTCCACTCTTCTAAGCTAGTAGGCTGTTGCACTCAATTGTACATAAGACTTGGAATGATAATGATTGATGGGGACTATTTCATTATTTGTCCGCTGAAGTCAATGTTTTACAGCAGACCGTTGGAAACTGTTATCCCATCATGGCAATCACCTTTGTACTTTATGCAAATTTATCGCCTCCAAGCTGAATACATCGGATGATATTCTTACTCCACACATGTCTTTCCTTGACAATCTCAGAGCAGAAGCAATCCAGTTCACTCTATTTCAAGCCTTTTAAACCACTGGTGAACTATTCGTCTGTCCTCGATCGAATCGAAGATCTAATATCTGCAAGGGACTACAAAACTGCCATGAAGTATTCTGAAGAGCTCCGTAGTATGGCTCTTGCTGGTCTCCATTATTTCCAAACATACGACTGGTTCATGTTAATGACAACCATTACCCTTGGATACATTGGATGGATGGCAAACCTCATTCTACATGTGCTACAGTCTTATACAACATTTCCTGCTAATCTTCTAAAGAGGACTCAAGTTTATCCCAAGAATACCTCCATGAAAGTAAGATTATCTAAGTACGATTCTATGTCTATAACATTGTGTGAACACATGCTTCTGTTGCTATAGACTCCTGGATGCCGAAGGTGTCCTTACGGTGATCTTGTAGTTCCTATGGGGTGGAGACAATGGAGTCAGTCCATGGAGTTTCCCTTCTCTAGCTTGCTCAGGGTGGATTGTCATCAATATATTTTTTATCCACTAAAGACCCAAAGTGGTCGGACCCTTCCCTGGACCCTGCGCAAGCGGGAGCTACATGCACCGGGTTGCCCTTTTCATATATGTTTTGTTTCTGTTTCTCTCAGATACTCTTACTTTCCCTAATGAAATTCAGCATTGCTGTAAAATTTACATAAGCGTCAGATAGAATTATGTTCAGAATATGTGGGTTTGGTACTTGTTCATTCTTTTTCTCTCAGATACCCATATTTTCCCTAATGAAATCCAGCATTGCTGTAAAATTTACATAAGCGACAGATAGAATTATGTTCAAAATATATGGGTTTGGTACTTATTCATCTTGTGAACTGTTCAAAGTTACTTGAGAAATGATGAATTATAATTATAATTTACTGGAATGTCTTTTCTGTTTGGTGACAGCTGATGTGGTCCTTTACACTATTTTCATCTTATCTCTCCTGGTTTCAGGTATACATAGGTGGATGCTTGTTCATGGGTTTATCATCCATTATACTACTTCTAGAGAAATCTCCACCTCTTTACCATGCTTATGTATTTGTGACAATATTCCTTTGGACAAGAATTGTACAAAACTATGAATTCATGAAGTCAGCATGGAGAGAATTGTTTAATATGCCATTTAAGTACAATATGAATCTTCTGATCAGTTCGGTTGCTGCATTGCTCATATTGGAGTTTCTGGTGCGTACACCACCTGTTATTGACATCTCAAATGTTTAAGTTTTATAAGACTGATATTTGACATGGGATTTGATACTTCTGTGCAGGTTATGAGCTTCTTTGATCGGAAGCTTTATACCTGGTGCTTTTTGGCCCTTGGGATACTAGCTTCAGTTTGTGGAGCCTTTTCTATTGAAGCTAGCCCTGCTGTTGCAATATACACATGGCTCGCATGCTGGTTCCTGTCTGTATTCACATTGATGCCAGCTGAAATTCCAGAGAACAACAACTTAGTGTATGCTTCTTTGCTCACAGTATTAATACAATGTTTCTTTCATTTTTTTAATATTAGCTAACACAAGAGAGTTTAAAAGTTACATATACATAATATGCTATCAATGCTGTTCTCTGAAATTTATGACTTTGAGAGTCAAGGCATACACATCTAACTGTCACCACATTTTAATTTTTCTGTTTTGTGTTTACTTGCATTTATTATATTTGATGAATCTTACTTGTGCAGAATTTTTAGTGGGGCACTTATAATACTGATCGCAATGGCTTCGAGATGGGCGACCATCAATACCACTACCTTTTGGTTGTATCTTAATCGAGCAAACAAACAAGCCCCTAAATCCTCCAAGCTATTTTTCGTTCAGGTACAAAAGGCAATTTGTTGTATTGATATTTATTTTGTGAAAGTTAAGTTGAGACAGTGTTGACAGCTGTCATGTGCTCTAGGTTATTTTGATCTCAGTGTCTTCAATAATGGTGTGGTTAACTACATCTCATCGGTCCCAGCACAAAGAACTGCACCCGTTGCACCAGTTGATCAACTGGTGTGTAGCTGGTAAGCCATAAACACTGACCCTATAATCTTGCAGTCGTGCTGTTAAGTATCTCCAGTATCTCACATTTCTTTCTCACTTCAGTTTTTCATGGCTATGGGAATGCTTGGATTGTGGCCAAAGTGTACCTTAGCAAAATTTTGGCCATGGCTCAAAAATTGGTCTTTGTTTGGATGGTTGCCGACCTTTTGGCATGCCAATGCACTTTAAAAGAAAAAGCAGGAAAAGATTATAAAAATATTTTTCCATCGAACAACTCTAACTTTGTGTTAGAAAAAGCAGAAATAGCTCAGTTCGAGAGGGGAATCCACTTTGAATTTGATAAATGTATTGCTTCTGAAGTACTATGTGTTCGCATATATGCGATAGATCTACCCATTGTGGATTGGAGATTTGAAAAGGACATTAATGTTATATGGATGCAACTTGATTGTATTGCAAGGCCCAAGGGGCATATATATAGCACAAAAGGCTTGATATCTAATATATCACAAAAGATTTGAGGTACAAGAAAGGAAATATAGGACTCCTAGACCGATGCTAATATACCCCCCCCCTCTCAAATGCAAAGCGTATGCAATAGCATTGCATTTGAAGAAGTGTAACACCATAAAGAAAATTGATAATCCAAATTCCGCGTCTTGAGAGTGTCGTCGTATCATGAGGAGTCTTCAAAACTTGTCGAGTCAAGCCAAAGAAGAAGATGGCGCATCAGAGGAAGACACTGCAGACACAGCATCACTAGAAGATACAAGATAAGTATCAAGAGAAGATGGGTTGTCAGAAGAAGATGACACATCAAGAGAATGAAGCATTTCACACAAAATCATGCCCAAGAAAACCGGCGACAAGAGAATGGGCGTAGATCAACAATGCAAAGAGAGGCCACAAAAATCCTATAGAAAGGACAAGGACCGGAAAAAGGCTGACAGACAATATGGTGGACTTGCATGACATGAGAAACACAAAATATCAATGGATTTGGTGGACGCAGCGGAAAATATAGAGCTAGGAACTAGAAAGCATACATGGGACAGAGATGCAAGTCATCGTGAATGCAAGAGTGGAAGAGGCGGAGAAAGCCGTGCACATTAGATGTTGACAAAGAGCAGCAAAGAACAACAAGTAGCGGAATAGCAGGCAACACCGATAGAAGATGCATGCGCGAGATGGAGCACCGTCAAAAATCATCGGACAATTAAGGGAGTCGGTGTAGAGCAACAATAACCATGTGCGAAGGTCACAAGAGGATTTGCTGTATAGTGACCAGCACAGCCTGCGAAAGATGTCTGAAAGGACGACGTCATAGGTGTGACGAGCACCAAGCACCGAGAGACAGCGCATGTGCGAGACGGGACCAATATAGGAAACACCGTCCAAGAGTCGGGGAGCGAGGGAGATGCATACCTGACGAGAACATTCTGTTTTTTTTTAACTCAGCGGAGCAGATCTACTCGCAACATGCGTGTGCAAGCTACTCAGCTGAACCGACCTGGTCGGAACGTGCGTGGATGAGTGCCGACGACATGGGTGGGGGTGCATGGGGCGCAACGCGTCGGCGGCCGGCGGGGGGCGGAAGAGGAGCCGATGGCCTGAGCGTCGAGCTGGAACATCGGCTTGGAACATCGATGGCAACAGAGTTTGATCTGGAACAACAGCGGGAGGAAATCTCAATCGGGAAGAAGCGTGAATCGTGGGCGAGGTGACGAAGAGCGGCAGCGGGACTTGTTGGGTGATGGCGTTGCGTTGACTTGAGGCAGATCATGGGAGAGAGTAGCGACCAGAGCAGTCTTACATGAAGGCAGTAGAGGAGGAAAACAGCAGCCGGCCGAGAGGATTACGGCGACACGATATTGGATTGGAGCACGAGTTGTGCCTGCGAAAAAAGAACCTAGAGGTCTAATACCATGTTATGGATGCAACTTGATTGTATTGCAAGGCCAGAGGGGCATATACATGGTACAAAAGTCTTGAGGTACAAGAAAGGAAATATAGGACTCCTAGACCGTCACTAATACTTACTAAAAATTTAAAGCAAATACTAGTTTGTTAAGAATCAATTGAATCAAGGTCATAGTGTCATCCTTGGCTGCAAAACACACGCAATCTACTTGTATCCACTAGTCTTAGGCCAACTTCAACTTGTCGACTCAAGCGGACACGCAATGTGTCTATTTTTTGTCGGTTTGGGTCGGCTAGGCGGACAACAAAGTCTGGTTTCATCCACCGGCTTGTAGGTACGCCCAAAAGGGACGCATTTGACGTGGTCCGGATTTGCGAATTAAAAAAATAAACAGCCAACAGAAGTCCAGTCTTACATTAATTAAAACTAAAAAACATTAAATAAAACTATTCTAGTTGTCGCCGTCGTCCTCCTCTTCGGTTAGATTGACGAACACCGGCCCCTCCCATGAAAACACCTGCTGCCACGCTAACAACGCCGCCTGCGCCGCCTGATTTTGATGCGCTGCATCCTGCCGCGCCACCTGCCGCTGCTTGGCCTCCCACAATGCGTGCCGCTCGGCCTCCTCCTCGGACGCGCCCAACCACATGAGCGTGCATGACACCCACCTCGGCGAGTAGGGCACCATGGTCGTCCATGACCAAGATTGCCCCGCCAATGGCCCTAGCGCGTTCTCTGTCTCCACCGGCTGCTGATGCCGCTCTCGCACGGAGACATCGCCTGCGGCCGATAAGGCTAGTTGCTCTGTCAGGCCCTCTCATTCGGCTTGCTTGGCGAGCTGGGAGTCCTCGATGGCCTTTTTGTAGGCCTAATCGTTCTCGTCAGAGCTGGAGGCTTCGTCGGTTGGTGGCAAAGGACTGGGGCCATGCGCACACGCATGAGTGGCGAAGTAGGAACGACGCCAACGTTGTGATCGTCATGGGACCAAGTGTCCCAGAATGGCGAGTTGACGGCGAACGCCGGGTCGCAACGGAGGTCCACGCGTGTGCGGCCGGAGGCCGGAACGGCAGGCATTGGAATCCTCTTCGGGTTCAGGTGCCAGCCGTTTGGTAAGTGGACGTCAAGCCACGACACCGGGGTGGCCTCTTGCCAGTACCGCTCGCACTGCTCGACGCCGACGTACACACGTTGTCGTGGGGCCGCATGTGGCGTCAGGGTGAAGCTTGCCGCGCGGCGTCGGCTCTACCCCGAGGTGGAGCCGGCCTCGTGTTTGTGCTTCTCGACCTTCCCGGGGATCCATATCCATGGCATTGTTGTGCCGGTGGCTGGTGGGACGGTGGGCGGCGACTAGGGTTCTATGTCGGGCGGCTGCGGGGCAAGAGGAAGAGAACTGGGCGCCCCCCGCACACGTGGCATTAAAAAAGACGCGTGGGGAGGAGGTTGGGTGGCTGACATGTGGGCCTGCCAGCACACGTGGAATTAAGTAGGACCAACGGGGGTCGGTTGGGTGGCCGACACGTGGGCCTGAGCTGGACACGAGTGGATGCGCGGTGCGTCCGTCTCGTGTCCGTGTGGACGCAAATTCGGCCCAATTTGGGGCGGATTTGCGTCCGTACGGACACGAGACAGACAGAAGATGTGTTTGCGTCCGCACGTTGGGCCGTGGTTTTTGCCCTCGCGGACCCAACCAAACAAAATGGGTCGGCCGTTTGGAGTTGCCCTTAATAGAGCGTTGATGCCTTGACGACTATCACCTCGTACAAAATTCTCTTTCATTGTTGTAATAGGAATACAGGATAATTGATAGTCCAATCAGTTCGGATGATTATATCACAGAAATGTGAAGTTTCTCGGATAAGCTTTATTCATAATCACTAAGAGCAACTCCAATGCGCCAACCAAACAGACGTGCGTTTTGTCCGTTTGGGTCGGCCGTCCGCTCGACATCCGCCTAGTTTTTGGTTTGGGTCGGCAGTGCGCCCAACGCGCTGACCCATATTTGCCCGCGCGGCCGGGTTGCTGTGGTGTTTCAATCAATATACACACATTTTGCATAGTTTCACAAGCAAACAAATATAGCATAGTTCCACAACCCAAATAAATATATTGTAGTTTACAAGCCGAATAAAAATTAAATTGTCTTAAATACATTTAAAAAAAGGTACATCTATTGGTTGCCAACATGAGCCCACATATGCTCAACCAAATCATCTTGCAGCTGAATGTGAGTTTCCCAATCACGCATTTGATTATGAAATTGGGTGAACTGTGCAAACATTGCCGCTCCTCCTCCATGCTCAGGCACAACATTGTCACCTTGGAACTGAAACCCTTGATCGTAGATACGTCCTGGGCGCTTATCCTCTACTATCATATTGTGCATGATCACACAAGTAGTCATCACCTCCCACAACTTCTTGGTGCTCCAAGTTCTAGCAGGATACCGAAGGATGCCCCATCGAGATCGCAGAACACACCAAATGCACGCTCGACATCCTTCCTAGCACTCTCTTGCTCTCGGGCAAATCTCCTCCTCTTCTCTCCGATAGGGTTGGGGATTGTCTTCACAATAGTGGTCCACTAAGGATAGATACCGTCAGCTAGGTAATATCCTTTGTTGTAGTTGTGGTCGTTGATGTTAACATTCACCGGCCGGCAGTTGCCTTCGGCAAGCCTTGCAAACACCGGCGAGCGTTGAAGCACGTTGATATCATTGTGCAATCCGGCCATGCCGAAGAAAGAGTGCCAGATCCAGAGATCTTGTTAGGCCACGGCCTCAAGTATGACAATGCAAGCCTTGACATGGCCCCTATACTGCCCTTGCCAAGCAGAAGGGCTGTTCTTCCACTCCGAGTGCATGCAGTCTATGCTGCCAAGCATCCCTGGGAAGCCCCTGCTGGCATTCATCATCAACAAGCGGTCTATATCTTCGGCAGTTGGCTCTCTCAAGTACTCAGGGCCAAACATTGCAATCACAGCCTTGCAAAACTTGTACATGGAGTCTAGGCACGTAGACTCGCTCATACGGACGTACTCATCAATGAGATCACCGGGTACTCCCAGTGCATTTCTGATAAGAGGAGAATCCAATCTTTTCAAGGGCATCCTCCTTGCACTCGAAATACTTAACATATCCGACCACCCCCTCCCGAATACGGTTGAAAACATGCCTAGCCATACGGAAGCGGCGCCGGAATTGGTGATGTTTGAAGAGCGGGCTGGGTGTCTCAAAGTGGTCCTTCCAAAGAAGGAAATGGCCGCTCTCTCGGTTGCGATTCAACGCCGGAGTGTGCCCCGGGATCGAGCCCCGGAACAACGGCCGCTCCTACTAAGGTGGTCATAGACCAACAAGGCAGCCACCATCTCCTCATCGTCGGATGAGGAATCGTCGGAGTCGCAGAGGAAATTGTGGAAAAAGAACTCGTCGCCGGAGTCCATTTGTACCTTGGGGGCAAACTGTCGAACAACTTGCGGGCGTCGTTGAAGAAGCTAGCCGGCGAAGAGACGCGCGCCTCCTCTGGACCAGGTAGCTGGCTTGTCCGCGTCAGGCGAAGGAGCTGGCCGGGGGCGCGGGGGCGACTTCGTGCTTGCGGCGACGTCGGGGTGGGGGTGGGAAGCTGCGGTGGCCCGGCGGTGAGACGGTGGTGACGGCGATGTGGGAGGTGGCAGTGTGCGGGGGAGGTGTGTGGGCGCGGACTGCTGGCAGGGGCACCGGAGCTGGGCGGTGCCGGCGACGGGGTGGGGCGGGCGAGGGCTTGCTGTCGATGGGGGTGGAAGAGAATGGCCAATGTGCCACCGACTGGCGGGCCAGGGGGAGCAGCGCGGGGAGCAGGCGCGCGTAGCGCGCATCCGCTTCGTGTCCACGCCAACGCAAATGAGGCCCAAATTTGGGCCAGCAATGGGTCGTCAGGCAGACGAAAAGCGGACGCACGTCCGTTTGGGTCCGTTTGGGTTGGCGCGTTGGGCCGACTTTTCTGTCCGCTGCGACCCAAACGGGCACGCGCGGACAAAATGGGTCGGCGCATTGGAGTTGCTCTTATGTCAGTGTTCAGTTTTACGGGAAAAGATCTCAGGACTGCACTGGAATATGTTGACAGAAACTGTACATCTAAAAGAAGGAAATACAAATTATCCGAGACACTGAGAAATAGCTGATCCCGGGTAAAGAAACTAACTTTAGTTTTACATTACCACACGGATCAACAAAGCTTCTTCTATCTGAAATCGAGTTTGCTAAACTGCATTAAACATGCACCATTTTGTTGTTGAAACCATATGGGCTATCTTTTGATTATTGTTATCCTGGTTTGCTCTTGCTGAACTTCTAAGACTTTTGGGTGTTTGTTTTTTTAACATATCATGTTTTGGCAGGTTTTGCGATGGCGCTACCGCTCTTTTCACCTTGTAGTGTTCTATCCCGTCTTACATCTATCTTCTTGGGTTTTGCTCCTCCGTTTCTGCTGCTTTCTATTGGGTATGCAGTTAACTTATGTTGAAGTATTCATAGATCAAAGATTTTGTTGATATATCCATGGGATGACATGTACATCATACGTTGTTTGAAAATTTGACCTCTGCAGCTATGAAGCGGTTTTCTATAGTGCTTTTGCGCTGGTACTCATGGGATGGACATTTCTTGAATCTGCCAACTTGTATTGCTCTGAAGGAAGCAATTCTTCATGCCACAGTGGCCTTGCGGATGGATCAGTTTATGGCTATGACGAAAGATGCTTACAACTATCTGATTTACGAATCCCTCTGTTATTTGTAAGTCTATGATCTTTTCCCATTTTGTGTTCTGGACTGCAGTATGCTTTCTGAGTAATATGATCTCAATCCATAGCTGAGGTGCATAACAGCACTGAGGAAGATGTTCAGCACTATACAAGGTTCCTGACTAATAATAGCTTATAAACATACTTTGTTCTCTCCTCTCTTGATGAAAAGGCAGCACTCCTGCCGGTTGCTTGAAAAAAATTTAATTATCTTATGAACACGGGTCATCCGCCAATATGAAGATGTATTAACTACAGTCAAAGCTGAATCCTTTAGTAGGGATAGCCAATGGAGCCTGTGAAATCAGTAGACATGCCAATAGGTAGGAAGAAAGACTCGATGGTATTGCAGTAGGACAATGGAATTGATAGTATCATAGGCTTAAAATTTTAGGGTTCTGATGAGCGATATCAAGTGAGTTAAAGGGATTGTTGGGTTTCATTGAACTGAAATCAGTGCACTTCATTTTTTGTTAAGTCCCTTGAGGTTCCTTGTTTGCCTTATATATGTTCTGGTGCTTGTAAGTTGTCACATATTTGCCTCCACAAGCCTGACACCCATTGGCTGTGTGAAGGCATTTCTTGATTGATGCAGTATTTTCAGGCCACTCAACATTCACATCCACCTTTCCTACCTTACCAGCTCCAAAGTTCCAAGGCCTCTGCTACTAGTTCTTGTGTATCTTTTACAAATGCATTTTGCCTTGCAGATGATCTTATTCAATGTTGCTTTCTTTGGAACTGGTAATTTTGCAAGTATTGCAAGCTTTGAGATCTCATCTGTGTACAGATTCATCACAATATTTAGTGTAAGTGCTTGTGATGTGTTTTTCTTTTTAAGGTCGTCTTTTTAATTCCAGTTACTGATCATTCCTCCTTTTTTTTTCATGGCAGCCATTTCTTATGACGGCACTTCTTATTTTCAAATTGTTCATTCCATATATGCTTGTCATGTAAGTTTTCTCTGCCTTTTTGATCATATGTGAGTTTTTTGACGAAATGCAGCAGCACTGCTTTCAATTATATTAAGAGGAATAAATGAAGTTACAGAACACGAAAAGCGAAGCACAAAAGAAAAGAAAAACCTGAGATGCTAGCCTGTACAAGAGATTAATAGAGATGTTCAGGATGTCACACTGCACCCTGGCACCCCGGCGCCACACCATACATTCAGTTCAGAGATCTTAGCAACAAGATGAGCAGCGATAGCTTTGTTATTGATGATCCTGCAGCTCCTTGCCTTCTAGACCATCCACCTCGCAAGGATGGTTAGGGATCCCCACCGATGCTGTTTTCTAGCCGAGAGAGCAGCAATGCGTTAGACCACCAGCCTACAATGTTAGCAGCAGAAGGTGCTCGAGACAGCTTCAGGTTGGGCATTGAGAGCAGCAACTTCCAAACGTCCATAGTGAAGGAGCAGCAAAGCAAGATATGCGAGATTGTTTATGGATGGATGTGGCACAATCTGCTTATAGGATTATGCGGCCAACCTCTTCGCGGAGATGATCCTCCTTAGGTACCGCGTCCGGCTTTTCATCGAGGGCCTGCCCAATGAGGCCTTCTTGGTGGAGACGACACAACAGACGATGTGCCACTTCATTGTGTACGCTTGGATGGCCGACCCCAACTTGCCGCTGAAGAAGGTGATGTTTAGGGTCGGTAAATCGCTGCCGAACAACAACCCCTCCAGTTGCTCGCACTGCCGGACGGCTTCGACGAGAATGTCAACGACAACCCATGGGATTTGTTGGACATCCCACACCCCGTGGCCCTGCAGTGCCCGGTGCTGATCCATCTCGACTCCCTCGCCTACCGGCTTCGACGAGAACATCAACGACAACCCATGGGATTTGTTGGACATCCCACACCCCGTGGCCCTGCAGTGCCCGGTGCTGATCCATCTCGACTCCCTCGCCTACTTCCCGTGTCATGAGGGCACTCTAGCGGCGTCTAGTGATGCTGCTGGTGACGGTTATTGGGACACCTCCATCTGTTGCTACCCTTGTGCTTGAGGGCTTATCGATGCCCCCCCTCTCCCGAGCTTGCCCGTTCGGTCTTGTACCGTCTTGGCAGGAGCTCTTCCTCGAATTGGCGCCGCAAGCCGGGTGCTCACCATGCTGGGCCGCCGTCCAGTCTGTTGCCGGCACCTGTGCCTCTCCCTCCGCAAGTGCTTGGTTTGCAGGCGCCTGTTCCGTCTCTTCCAGTGGATGACCTAGCGACGCAGGACACACTCCCCTCTGTGTTACCTCCTGTCCATGGTGGGCAACGGTGGGCTAACGGTGCAGTTGGGCGCATGCTCACAGCGTCCCACGCTGTCTGACAGCTGTACCACGTCTGGTTGCACAGGCGGGCCGCTTGCCACTGCTGTAGCTCCTAAGCTCGCGTGCACTCTGGTGCAACCCTCAGCATCCGTGAGCTCTGCCCCGCTCCCTCCCATGAGCGCTTTCTCTTCTTGGCTGCACCGCGGCTGGAGCATTGCCGTTATGATGCTGATGTTTGGGCGATGGAAATGCGAGCCCTGGCTCCTCCCTCTTCAACGCCTACCGCGAGACGGTCAAGGCGAGGGACTAGACCACCTGCTCTGTCGGGCCCATCCTTGGGTCCGCTCCGGTGCATGCTGCCCTTGTCATTGACTAGATGGAAGCGGGCTTGCAACTTCTCCGCCTGGAGTTGCATGACCTACTGCCCCCGCCTTCTGCCGAGCCGGTAGTTGGGCTGCTTCCAAGGGCCTTTGGGCCAGGAAAACGTTGAGAGTGCAACCGAGCCGCCCGCTCCTTATGACATGTGTCGATCGGCCGTCATTGGGCTCTTCTCTTAACCCTCTTGCGCCCATGCAGGTTTCCCTGGCCTCCCAAGATGCGATTCAGCAGACTGCTGCTAGTGAGATATCTGGCAGTGTGTCTTCTGCCCACCAATTTGCCCGCGCTGATCTCGTCCCCCACTGCCACCCTCGCCAACGGTGACAACGTCCCCCCTCCGCCGCCCTCGACCGGTTCATCGCTTACATCCCCGAGCCTGTGATCCCGGGCATCCTTGCAATCACACTGTTCAAACCAATAGGCTTAGGTGTCACCATCGGGCCAAGTCTAGGTGCGGCAGCGATGCCATCTCGCAGGCTCAGAAGCTGATCTGCAAGAAGCTTGGGCTGCCATTTGAGGAGAAGCAGCAGGACCCTGCTGCTCTGTTAGTAGCAGCAGTATTGGCAGAACGTCAAGGACGGTCTGGCTCTGGTGGAGATTGATGCGCCCACGCGCTGCTGCACGCGGTTGGTGGCCGCAGGATGCAGAAGACTGCTCGAGCGACTATCATGGTGCTATGTATCTGCATCTTACAGCCTCCTAGTCTTTGCCAGCTTAGTTTCCATGATTCAGTGCAATTTCTTGGTTTGGAATGTACGGTGGTCTTAATTCACCCACCCCTAGAGCTGCTATTACAGGTGTTATGCAACAGAAGAATGTGTCAGTTGTCTGTTTGCAAGAGTCCAAGATGAATATGCTTGATGCCCCATTATTAATGATTTTGTGGTCCTGGTTTTGATCACTTCGCTTTCACCCCATCTGTTGGTGCTAGTGGAGGAGTGATCACTGCCTGGAAGGATAATATTCTTTCAGTATGTGCGAGTCTTTGCTCTGCTCATTTTGTATCCATCAACTGTTTGCAAAGAAGTTCTGGTAAACAGCGGCAATTGTAAACATCTATGGCCCTCAATCTATTGCAGACAAGCTTGCTTTTGTTGGCTAATCTAAAATCTCTGGCTAGTGCTACTCCCGGTCCAATTATTTTCACTGGTGACTTTAACCTTAAGTTAATGTTGATCTGCTGGACAAAGTTTCAGTCTAATAACTTTGTAGTTGTGTATGCTCCCATGTCGCAGAAACCGTCGCCACCGCGCGCATCCTTAGGCGGCCACGCGCTCCCAGCCCCCGCAGCCCGTCGCCGGAGAGCGCCGGCCTCTGTTTCCGCACCCTGTTAGGGACTGCCCGAACGACATCCGCTGCCTCTACCTCGGCCACGGCTCCCGGGACTGCCACAAGTATTGCCGTGGCGTGCTTCGTGCGCCCCCTCGCGCCGCCACCCCCTCGGCCGCTGCGTCGCGGGAGCCGCAGCGCCTCCTGGCCCCGCCCCCACCTGTTGCGGCATGCGACTCCGCCGTGCCGGCCCAGCCCTCCCTCCCGGTGCGTGTGGTCATGCCACGCTCCGTTGAGATGAAGGAGGCCGAGCTCGTTCTGCGCTGTGGGATGGTGGTCTCCATCACGGGAGCCAGGCCGGTGGTCACGCCTGGTGAGGTCGAAGCTGTGCTGCACTCCCTCGACCTCTAGCCCGATGACTTCTCCGTCCACGTGCACCACCCGGAGGATTTCCTCATCTTCACCAACGAGACCATGCATCGTCTTGCGGGCGACCATTTCATCAACAGACCCGGCTTCACCTTGTCGCTCCGCCCATGGAACAAGCTGGCCCACGTCGGCGTGAGCTCCTTCGAGCACACCATCCAGCCGGAGCTGCATGGGATCCCGGTGCAGGCTTGGCATCTCTCCACCGCCAAGCACCTGCTCGGCACCAGCTGTTGGATCGAGCGGCTGCACCTGAGCACGTGGTCGCGTGCTGACCTCGCCGTTTTTCGGCTGACGGTGCGCACATGAAGCCATCCTGGAAATCATGGAAACTGTCCCCGCCCGCAACCGCACCTTGCCGCCGACCGTCCGCACACTCATCTACCCCGTGTCCATCAAGGTCCTTGGCGCCGTCACTGACCAGGCTGCTTCGGCCGCTGTCGGCAGCGGCGGAAGCCCGAGTGATTGCGTGCTTGGTGGTGACGTTGGCGACGAGGCACACCAGGATGAGGCTGGGCGCAACCGCGGCCGCCGCCGTAGCCGCAAGCGACGGCGCATATCCGACGCCGGCGACGGCGCGTGGACGGCATGGTTGTGGACTTGGCTGGCTGGAGAGCCATCGACCATCGTGCCCGTGCTGATGGGATAGCCGTCGTCACTGGTTGGCCCGCATCCCGCCGTCGTACGGTCGAGGCGGCGCCACTGCGCGAACGTGCTCATGGACGCACGATGGAACCCTGACCCACAGCTGGTGGGCCACGGTGTTCTCGTCGCCTTTCCAGAAGGGGAAGGAGGGTGGAAAGAAAAAGCGCGCCGCAGAGGCTGTGCCAAGGCTGCACCCCTGCTCGCTGGCCCACCCACGCGTCCTGGAGAGGACGGCCCGATGCCAGATGTCCTACCCCCTTTGGCGGAGAACCCCCCTCGAATGCGCCGCCGCTGTCACCCTGCGCGCATGACCAGGGCTATGCAGTTGCCGTAGTGCACCCGGCCAATCCTGGCAGCCCTGTGGATCCGGAGAGCCCCATGGGCCACCTGTCGCTGGACAGTGAGGTCCTAGATTCACCCAACCACGGGCCCGAGGCTGATCCTTTGTCGGGGCAAAGAGGCGCTTCGCCTTCGTCAGCGCCTGCTGTGGTGATGCCCCAGGCTGACCAGTCCACGGACCCAATCCCCTCGACACGGGACGGCATGCTGCAAGTTCAAACTTTTGTGCCAACCCTGCCACGCGACCAAGACGGAGTGCTTCTGGATCCCTCCGAGAGAAATGCGCAGAGCCCGGGCTCCTCTCTGGCGGCCCCTCACGTAGCACATGCCGCACCCATGAACAGCCTCTTGGCCCAGGCTGCTAGCCCCTCAAGACAGGGAACCCCCACGCGCTTCGCCTCGCCCCTGGTCATGATGCGCCGCTCCCGTCCGCGAGCTGCTGCAACAGCGACAACTACCTGGACATTAGGCGACTTCGTCGCTGCAGCTACCAAGCAGATCGACCCCGCCCTACCCACCCCGGGGAGGCGGCAAAGGCGATGCCCGCCCAACTTCACCCCTCAGCGCGGGTGATCTGCCTCCTCCACGACATGCAAGACCGCAACTCCGCCCACGGCGGAAAGACGCGCTCAAATCCACATCCTGCGCACTCTTGGGATCGTCGGACTCAACCAGAAGATTACGGCTGCAGAGATGCAAACTTACGATGGGCTCTTCGCGACGCCTCTCCCCATGTCCGTCCTCTCGGCCATCGCCGCGCTGGTCGATCGTGAGCTCCCCATTGATCCTGCCATCGCGCTGATCACCACGGTGATCGCCGGTAGCCCGATCGAGGCCTAGCCGCGCTACCGCGCCCGCTCGTCGACCCCTGTTCCATGTATTACGCCCCTAAGATCCTACTTTGGAATGTGTGCTGCCTCAACGCGCGCGCTCGCCAGAACGCCATCCTGTCGCTAGTTGTAACCGCAAACGCGTTGATCGTCTGCTTCCAGGAAACAAAGATGGAGTTAATCTGCTCGTCGGTCGTCCTTGAGACTCTTGGTTCGGATTTTGACGACTACGTGTACCTGCCCGCACTAGGGACCCGTGGCGGCATTCTGCTGCCTGGAAGAGTAGAGAGGTGACCATCACCAATCCTCTTTTCACCGCCAATGCCTTGTCTGCGAAGGTCTCTACCCTGTCCGGTGCCGGCACTCCATGGTGGCTCACCGTGGTCTACGAACCCCAGCATGACGACGCAAAGGTTGCCTTCCTACAGGAGCTACGCGACATCCGCGATGAATGCCCTGGGCCATGCATGCTTTGCGGGGACTTCAACCTTATATACCATGACGAGGACAAGAACAATGCAAACGTCAACCGCCGCATGATGGGTCGCTTCAGATGCGTGCTCAACGACCTAGCACTTAAGGAGGTTTACCTTAACGGGAGACGCTACACTTGGTCGAACGAGCAATCGCCCCCGACCCTCGCCCACCTCGACTGTGTACTCTACACCACGGACTGGGAGGAGCTGCATGGCGTGTGTCACCTTCACTGCCTCGCCTCCGTCGTCTCCGACCACAACCCTCTCTACCTGGATTGCTCTTCGGTGGCACTGACGCATCGGCGTTTCCACTTCGAGGCCTTAACGGCTTCCAAGACGTTGTCGCGAAAGCTTGGAACTCGGTCCACGAGATTGACCCATTCCGGCGCTTCATGATGCGCATGCAGGCCATCGCGCGCAAACTCACGAGCTGGAGCTCGCGAACCGTCGGCAATGTGCGCCTCAAGCTGGCAATCTCTCGGGAGCTTCTCCTTCGGCTCGACACAACGCAGGAGAGCAGGGCCTTGTCCCCGCATGAGGACTGGTTGCGTCGTCAGATCAAGGCCTCCTATCTTGGCCTTGCTTTGGAGTGCACCATTGCCCACCGGCGCGCCCACCTCGCGACCCTAAAGGACGGTGACGCCAACACCTCGTTCTACCACCAGCAATGCACCTATCGACGGCAAAAGAAAATGGTGCACGGCCTTGTGGTCGAGGATGAGGTGATCACAGACCCGAGCGACATGGCCACGGCGGCATACGCGCACTTTGATGCCCTGCTTGGCACCGCCGTGCCCCGGGAGTGCACTCTGGAGCTCTCCGCCCTCATCACGCCTGCCAACCTGGACGACCTCGAGGCACCCTTCGACGCCGAGGAAATCTGGCAGGCCGTCAAGCGGATGCCCGCGCGCAAGGCGCCAGGTCCAGACGGCTTCACTGCAGAATTCTTGCGCGCATGTTGGCCAATCGTCAAACAAGACCTTGTTGACGTATTCCAGCAGCTATTCGCGCTTCGAGGCCGGGGTTTTAGCTGCCTAAACCAGGCGCTCCTGATGCTGCTGCCTAAGCGTGCGGATGCTCGCGCCTCGGCGATTACAGACCCATAAGCCTCATCCACCTCGTCGCCATGATCTTCACGAAGGTTCTCTCGTTGCGACTCGCGCCTAAGCTCAACGCACTCGTCAGCGCGAACCAGAACGCGTTCATCCTTGGGCGCAGCTTACACGACAACTTCGTCCTGGTGCGGCAGTCCGCGCGCCTACTCCATCAGCTTGGGGCCCCTCGCGTACTGGCCTTCGACTCGATCAGCTGTCCGTTCCTCTTCGAGGTCCTGCGCCACTACGGATTTGGCGACTGCTTCTTGGACTGGCTGGCCATTCTTCTTTCCTCGGTCAGCACCAAGGTGCTCCTGAATGGCAAGCCTGGCCCGGCCATCTGGCACCGCTGCAGGTTCCGACAGGGCGATCCCTTTCGCCCCAGCTATTCGTCCTAGCGGTCGACACGCATGTCCGCCTCCTACGCCGCGGCACCGAGCTGGACATCCTGCAACAGCTCCACCCCCGGCGACCGATCCCCGCCGTATCACTATATGCGGACGATATGATCCTATTCCGCCACCCCTCGCCGGGCAACATCCTGGCGGTGCAAGCGATCCTGCAGCTCTTTGGACGTGGCTCGGGCCTCCAGGTGAACTTCCTAAAGAGTTGGGCCACTCTTATTCGTTGCGATGACGATGAGGTGGCGCCCGTCATCGGTTTGCTTGGCTGCCTCATCGTGGACTTGCCGATCACCTACCTTGGCATCCCATTGACGATCAGGCGCCCCTCCGCTGCTCTACTCCAGCCCGTGGTTGACAAAACCGCGGGCATGCTCCCTACATGGAAGGCGCGGCTCATGAACAAGGCCGGCCGCCTCGCGTTCGTTAAAGCCGTGCTCAGCGCAATTCCTATCCATTAGCTGCCGGTTCTAGCACCTCTGAAGAGGATCATCAAGGCGCTTGAGAAAATCTAGAGGGGATTCCTCTGGGCAGGACGCATGGAAGCCAACGGTGGCAATTGCCATGTTAACTGGTGACGTGTCGCCCGACCAATCTTGCTTGGAGGACTAGGCGTCCACGACCTCGAGCGGACCGGCCTCGCGCTACACACACGTTGGCTGTGGCTAAGCTGCACTGACAGCACCAGAGCTTGGAGCGGTCTTGATTTATAGTTCTCCGACGACGAGCGAGCCTTCTTCTCCGCCTCGACAACCATGCAAATCGGCAATGGCATGAAGGCCCTGTTCTGGGAGGACCGCTGGATTGGGGGACGCTCGGTCTGCGAGATCGCGCCATGACTATACTCATGCATTCCAAAGTGCCGCCGAACACTGCGGACGGTGGCGGACGGCCTTCAGGCCAACAGTTGGGCGCACGACATCCAAGGCACCATTGGCGTACAGGAGATCGGCGAATACCTACAGCTATGGCACCTCATCGAGCACACGACGCTTTTTGCCGAGCCGGATCGCCTCATCTGGAAGTGGAGCTCGGAGCTCGAAGGGCACCTACACTGTCCAGTCTGCCTACCTAGCCACATTCCACGGATCCAGCACCTGCAACGCCTGGAAGCTTACTTGGAAGTGCTGGGCACCGCCTCGCGTCCGATTCTTCCATCGACTTGCTCACCTCGATCGGTGCTGGACCGCTGACCGCCTCACCCACCGCGGCCTGCAGCACCCTGTGCGCTGCCCACTATGCGACCAGGCGCCGGAGGCCATCCAACATCTCCTCGCCTGCCCATTCTCACGGCAGATTTGGTATGAGGTACTGTGCTGGCTTAGGGTACCCTGCAACCCGCCTGACAGCGAGCCATCGATCAATTCTTGGTGGCTCTCCGTGAGGCAGCTCACGCCCAAGCCCATGAGCAAGGGCCTCGCCTCCGCAACCCTGGTCATACCATGGATGATCTGGAAACACCGAAATGATTACGTCTTCGAGAGAGCTAGCCCCTAAACCGCGGCGCTGATGACCAAGATCAAGGAGGAGGCGGCCCTCTGGGCCAGAGCCAGAGCGCTGGGGCTTCGCGCCCTCACCCCCAAACCTGGGATGTACACTGATTTCGCGCTTTTGCATTGTATGTTTGCCTCCTAGGAGGATTGTAACCCAAACTCCCGCCTTTTCAATGAAATGGAACGCAAAGGTCTTTTGCGTTTTCTCGAAAAAAAGGGTTCCTGTTACAAAACAAGTTTTGCTGTGTGATACAAGGATGAAGCAAAAATCTGTATCCTAATCTACCTTCCCTTGTTTTTCTCTGGGAGGCAATTTTTGGAAGAATTAAGTGTACAGCTTCAAGATAATTGATACACCATGAATGAATGAGTATATATCTCTTGGTCCTTAATGGGTAATGATAATTACTAAAACACCAGTTACTTTTTGTATCTGACAAAATAGTAGACTATAGAGTTTTCATCTTCATTTTACATATGGATGTATATAGACATATGCAGTCGGGTTAAATGTGTAATGTTCAACTTAGTACACTTGGGTGGTTTTGGGAATAATTTCGTTTCCTGTTCAACATGTTTAGTCTGCCTCTAGCATATTTGAAAGGAAAAACATACATATGGGGCATCTTCCGTATGGAACCTTTCGTTTTGTGGAGTGCCTATTTAGCGTCTGCTGTCTAGCATATAATAGAAAACGGAACATGTTCAGTCTGCAGAAGACGGGGCTTTGGGCCTTCCATATGACACCTAGATAATTTAGTCATTTTTATTCAAGTTCAACTGGTTGTTATTTGTCAGTAAGCTTATACAGTATGTTCTGACTTACTGCAGATGTACATTTAGTGCCATAACCAAGATTGTACGGATTCCACGTATCGGTTGTTATTTTCTTGTAATACTGCTTTCAGATGTGATGACAATTCATTTCTTTTTTCTGGTATGTGTGTTCTGCCCTTATGTACCTGAAATTTTCTTTCAACACTTTTAGCTATTTTCTTTCATTGACCATAGTTAATTTATATACAGTACAATTTTTGTCATTTCTCATTCCCTTAACATTTGAATGGTGTTTGGTTTGTCATGTTAGAGCTCTGCCAGGTAAACTTCTTATATTACATTTGAATGGTGTTTGGTTTGTCATGTTAGTAATGCTAAACTAAACGTGAGTGTAGAATAGCTTATTCTACAGCACAGTAACACTTCATACAAAATATAGTAACGCAGTATACAAAATATAATGATTTTAAAAAAATATAGTATATCACAAACTTGGATAATAAAAAAATATTTTCAAAATTACTACATTTTGTACACCATTTTACAAGATTTTGTATATAGCGTTACTAGGGGGTGTAGAATAAGCTATTCTACACTCACGCTTAGAATAGTGGTATATAAAGCGGGCTTGTAAGTTATCATTCTGTTGGTACAAGTAATGGTCTTGTAACCGTTGCTTTTAGACTGAAGTTGTAGAGTTCATGGCCTCAAGGGTTATATGCCCTTCGATAATTATAAATTGAACTGCACCTGAGTCCAAAATTCTTCTCTTCAGAAGTGCCGTTGAACCTAGATGTTCTTTGTTCAAACTTGTTGATGAAATGCTCAATACATGTTGATTTTCCTATGCTGATAACTATGTTCAGGGCACATTTGCCATGCAGGAGAGTCACATGGAATACATAATGCATGGTTCAGTTCCCACATAATTTAGAATATTTTTTGTGTTTCAAACAGAGACTACTCCCTCCGTTCCTAAATATTTGTCTTTTTAGAGATTTCAAATGGACTACCACATACAGATGTATCTAGACATATTATAGTGTAGATTCACTCATTTTGCTTTGTATGTAGTCACTTGATGAAATATCTAGAAAGACCAATATTTAGGAGCGGAGGGAGGTTTTTGTCTACATAATTATCTCTGTTTAAATGGCAATTCCTACTTCCGCAGTAAACAATATGGTCAATATTCTTGTTCATTTCAACCACAGGTCCAAAACACAGGAAGCTGGATGGAGATTGGCAACAGCATTAGTCATTTCGGAATTGTGAGTGCGCAAGTAGTCTTCGTGTTGCTGCTTTTTGCACTCACAAATATATACACAAAAGATATCGAAGTCTCGTCTCGGCAATTAACCTCGCGAAAATTTATGTGAATTGATCTGACTTTATATAGATTTTGCAGAATGTATCCATTTTTGTAGAACTAACTTATGGGCTGTGTTTTTATATGTGGCCCAAGTTTTGGGACTAAGCTCTTGTAGTTTATATATATTCATTGTATTGGGTTGATTAACTTGTTTACCCTTGTCGTTCTTAGAGACAGAAGTGCCTGCTTAAAGACATAATCTGGCCACGACATCATGAATTTGTTAATGCAAATGGTCGCATTATGACTTTATGAGTTAGAGGTTGTTAGGGCATCTCCCCCACGGATCATCAGGCTTCCACTCGCAAATGTCTGTGGGCACATTTGAACGTGTCAGCAGACATGTCTGCCCCCTTTGTTTTTTCTGTTTACATTCTGAATATTGAAAATAATCAAAGATAAGTACCACGGTGCATCAAGAACTCAAAAGATAAATATACTCAAAACATAAATATTTCAGTGCAACAGTAATTTAAATAAAAATATTACTCCCCTCGTAAAGAAATATAAGAGCGTTTAGATCACTAGAGTAGTGATAACTTAAACTTATGAAATAAAATAGTTTAAATTTGAATTTAGTTTATTTAGACACATGTTCTAATTGTCCTTGCCCACTGATCATATCAGAAGTGCACCCTTGTACAGTCCCAAATACTAACCACAACTATCTCATAGGGCGTGCCCATGCCCACTTATTAGCTTGTTGAGGATCACCTCCTCGAATAACAACCAAAGGGCTTTAGAACATTCCCTGGGTGTAAGATGCCAAGTTCATGAAGGGTCTTCGGCCTATAAAGATTGGCTCTCAATTAATCTTGCACCAGCCATAGAATATCTAGTCATACCCTACCCAAAGGAGCGACCGAAACTGCTCAAGCTATCCATAATGACTCTCACCGACAGCGGTAGGGAGGTGAGTTGGTAGATTGCTTGATATCAGAGCGCTAACTTGGTCGAAGTTGTATGTTCGCACCGTGATGTACCTACCCTCCTGTGTGAGAGGGTGAGCTTGGTGGCCACCTGTTTGAAGGAAATATGCCATAGAGGCAATAATAAAGTTATTATTTATTTCCTTATATCATGATAAAAGTTTATTATTCATGCTAGAATTGTATTAACCGGAAACATGATACATGTGTGAATACATAGATAAACAGAGTGTCACTAGTATGCCTCTACTTGACTAGCTCGTTGATCAAAGATGGTTATGTTTCCTAGCCATAGACAAAGAGTTGTCATTTGATTAACGAGATCACATCATTAGGAGAATGATGTGATTGACTTGACCCATTCCGTTAGCTTAACACTTGATCGTTTAGTATGTTGCCATTGCTTTTCATGACTTATACATGTTCCTATGACTATGAGATTATGCAACTTCCGTTTATCGAGGAACACTTTGTGTGCTACCAAACGTCACAACGTAACTGAGTGACTATAAAGGTGCTCTACAGGTGTCTCCGAAGGTACTTATTGGGTTGGCGTATTTCGAGATTAGGATTTGTCATTTCGATTGTCAGAGAGGTATCTCTGGGCCCACTCGGTAATACACATCACTTAAGCCTTGCAAGCATTGCAACTAATGAGTTAGTTGTGGGATGATGTATTATGGAACGAGTAAAGAGACTTGTCTGTAACGAGATTGAACTAGGTATTGAGATACCGACGACCGAATCTCGGGCAAGTAACATACCGATGACAAAGGGAACAACGTATATTGTTATGCGGTTTGACCGATAAAGATCTTCGCACAATATGTAGGAGCCAATATAAGCATCCACGTTCCACTATTGGTGATTGACCGGAGACGTGTCTCGGTCATATCTACATAGTTCTCGAACCCGTAGGGTCCGCACGCTTAAAGTTCGATGACGGTTATATTATGAGTTTATGTGTTTTGATGTACCAAAGGTAGTTTGGAGTCCCGGATGTGATCATGGACATGACGAGGAGTCTCGAAATGGTCGAGATGTAAAGATCGATATATTGGACGACTATATTTGGATACCGGAATGGTTCTGGGTGAGATCGGGATAATACCGGAGCATCGGAAGGTTATCGGGACCCCCCGGGAGGTATATGGGCCTTAATGGGTTTTAGTGGAAAGGAGGGGAAATGAGCAAGGGAGGGGGCGCGCCCCCCAAGCCCAATCCGAATAGGGAGGGGGGCCGCCCCCCCTTTCCTTCCTCCCTCCTTCCTCTTCCTTCCCTCTCCCCTCCAAATAGGAAAAGGAGGAGTCCTACTCCCGGTGGGAGTAGGACTCCCCCCTTGGGCGCGCCTCCTCCCCTTGGCCGGCCTTCTCCTCCCCCTTTATATACGGAGGAGAGGGGCACCCCATAGACACAACAATTGATCTCTTAGATCTTTTAGCCGTGTGCGGTGCCCCTCTCCACCACAGTCCACCTCGATAATATCGTAGCGGTGCTTAGGCGAAGCCCTGCGATGGTAGAACATCAACATCATCACCACACTGTTGTGCTGACAGAACTCTCCCTCAAAGCTCGGCTGGATCGGAGTTCGAGGGACGTCATCGGGTTGAACGTGTGCAGAACTCGGAGGTGTCGTGCGTTCGGTACTTGATCGGTCGGATCGTGAAGACGTACGCCTACATCAATCGCGTTGTGCTAACACTTCCGCTTTCGGTGCATGAGGGTACGTGGACACACTCTCCCCTCTCGTTGCTATGCATCACCATGATCTTGCATGTGCGTAGGAATTCTTTTGAAATTACTACGTTACCCAACAGTGGCATCCGAGCCTGGTTTTATGCGTTGATGTTATATGCACGAGTAGAACACAAGTGAGTTGTGGGCGATACAAGTCATACTGCTTACCAGTATGTCATACTTTGGTTCGGCGGTATTGTTGGATGAAGCGGCCCGGACCGACATTACGCGTACGCTTACGCGAGACTGGTTCTACCGACGTGCTTTTCACACAGGTGGCTGGCGGGTGTCAGTTTCTCCAACTTTAGTTGAACCGAGTGTAGATACGCCCGGTCCTTGAGAAGGTTAAAACAACATTAACTTGACGAACTATCGTTGTGGTTTTGATGTGTAGGTAAGAATGGTTCTTGCTCAGCCCGTAGCAGCCACCTAAAACTTGCAACAACAAAGTAGAAGACGTCTAACTTCTTTTTGCAGGGCATGTTGTGATGTGATATGGTCAATAGATGATGCTATATTTTATTGTATGAGATGATCATGTTTTGTAACCGAGTTATCGGCAATTGGCAGGAGCCATATGGTTGTCGCTTTATTGTATGCAATGCAATCGTCCTGTAATTGCTTTACTTTATCACTAAGTGGTAGCGATAGTCGTAGAAGCAATAGTTGGTGAGACGACAACGATGCTAAGATGGAGATCAAGGTGTCGCGCCGGTGACAATGGTGATCATGATGGTGCTTCGGAGATGGAGATCACAAGCACAAGATGATGCCAATATCATATCACTTATATTGATTGCATGTGATGTTTATCTTTTATGCATCTTATTTTGCTTTGATTGACGGTAGCATTATAAGATGATCTCTCACTAAATTTCAAGATAAAAGTGTTCTCCCTGAGTATGCACCTTTGCCAAAGTTCGTCGTGCCCAGACACCACGTGATGATCGGGTATGATAAGCTCTACGTCCATCTATAACGGGTGCAAGCCAGTTTTGCACACGCAGAATACTCAGGTTAAACTTGACGAGCCTAGCATATGCAGATATGGCCTCGGAACACTGAGACCTAAAGGTCGAGCGTGAATCATATAGTAGATATGATCAACATAGTGATGTTCACCATTAAAAACTACTCCATTTCACGTGATGATCGGTTATGGTTTAGTTGATTTGGATCACGTGATCACTTAGATGATTAGAGGGATGTCTATCTAAGTGGGAGTTTTTAAGTAATATAATTAATTGAACTTAAATTTATCATGAACTTAGTACCTGATAGTATTTTGCATGTCTATGTTTGTTGTAGATAGATGACTCGTGCTGTTGTTCCGTTGAATTTTAATGCGTTCCTTGAGAAAGCAAAGTTGAAAGATGATGGTAGCAATTACACGGACTGGGTCCATAACTTGAGGATTATCCTCATTGCTGCACAGAAGAATTACGTCCTGGAAGCACCGCTAGGTGCCAAACCTGCTGCAGGAGCAACACCAGATGTTATGAACGTCTGGCAGAGCAAAGCTGATGACTACTCGATAGTTCAGTGTGCCATGCTTTACGGCTTAGAACCGAGACTTCAACGACGTTTTGAACGTCATGTAGCATATGATATGTTCTAGGAGTTGAAGTTAATATTTCAAGCAAATGCCCGGATTGAGAGATATGAAGTCTCCAATAAGTTCTACAGCTGCAAGATGGAGGAGAATAGTTCTGTCAGTGAGCATATACTCAAAATGTCTGGGTATAACAATCACTTGATTCAACTGGGAGTTAATCTTCCAGATGATAGCATCATTGACAGAATTCTTCAATCACCGCCACCAAGCTACAAGAGCTTCGTGATGAACTATAACATGCAAGGGATGGATAAGACGATTCCCGAGCTCTTCGCAATGCTAAAGGCTACGGAGGTAGAAATCAAGAAGGAGCATCAAGTGTTGATGGTCAATAAGACCACCAGTTTCAAGAAGAAGGGCAAAGGGAAGAAGAGGGGAACTTCAAGAAGAACAACAAACAAGTTGCTGCTCAAGAGAAGAAACCCAAATCTGGACCTAAGCCTGAGACTGAGTGCTTCTACTGCAAGCAGACTGGTCACTGGAAGTGGAACTGCCCCAAGTATTTGGCGGATAAGAAGGATGGCAAGGTGGACAAAGGTATATGTGATATACATGTTATTGATGTGTACCTTACCAGAGCTCGCAGTAGCACCTGGGTATTTGATACTGGTTCTGTTGCTAATATTTGCAACTCAAAATAGGGACTACGGATTAAGCGAACACTTGCTAAGGACGAGGTGACGATGCGCATGGGAAATGGTTCCAAAGTCGATGTGATCGCCGTCGGGACGCTACCTCTACATCTACCTTCGAGATTAGTTTTAGACCTAAATAATTGTTATTTGGTGCCAGCGTTGAGCATGAACATTATATCTGGATCTTGTTTGATGCGAGCCGGTTATTCATTTAAATCCGAGAATAATGGTTGTTCTATTTATATGAGTAATATATTTTATGGTCATGCACCCTTGAAGAGTGGTCTATTTTTGATGAATCTCGATAGTAGTGATACACATATTCATAATGTTGAAGCCAAAAGATGCAGAGTTGATAATGATAGTGCAACTTATTTGTGGCACTGTCGTTTGGGTCATATTGGTGTAAAGCGCATGAAGAAACTCCATACTGATGGACTTTTGGAATCACTTGATTATGAATCACTTGGTACTTGCGAACCATGCCTCATGGGCAAGATGACTAAAATGCCGTTCTCCGGAACTATGGAGCGAGCAAATGAATTGTTGGAGATCATACATACTGATGTATGTGGTCCAATGAATGTTGAGGCTCGCGGTGGGTATCGTTATTTTCTAACCATCACAGATGATTTAAGCAGATATGGGTATATCTACTTAATGAAACATAAGCCTGAAACATTTGAAAAGTTCAAACAATTTCAGAGTGAAGTTGAAAATCATCGTAACAAGAAAATAAAGTTTCTACGATCTGATCGTGCAGGAGAATATTTGAGTTACGAGTTTGGTCTACATTTGAAACAATGTGGAATAGTTTCACAACTCACGCCACCCGGAACACCACAGCGTAATGGTGTGTCTGAACGTCGTAATCGTACTTTACTAGATATGGTGCGATCTATGATGTCTCTTACTGATTTACCGCTATCGTTTTGGGGTTATGCTTTAGAGACGGCCACATTCACATTAAATAGGGCACCATCAAAATCCATTGAGACGACACCTTATGAACTGTGGTTTGGCAAGAAACCAAAGTTGTCGTTTCTTAAAGTTTGGGGCTGCGATGCTTATGTGAAAAAGCTTCAACCTGATAAGCTCGAACCCAAATCGGAGAAATGTGTCTTCATAGGATACCCAAAGGAAACTGCTGGGTACACCTTCTATCACAGATCTGAAGGCAAGACATTTGTTGCTAGGAATGGATCCTTTCTAGAGAAGGAGTTTCTCTCGAAAGAAGTGAGTGGGAGGAAAGTAGAACTTGATGAGGTAATAGTACCTGCTCCCTTATTAGAAAGTAGTTTGTCACAGAAACCGGTTCCTGTGACGTCTACACCAATTAGTGAGGAAGTTAATTATGATGATCATGAAACTTCAGATCAAGTTGTTACTGAACCTCGTAGGTCAACCAGAGTAAGATCCGCACCAGAGTGGTACGGTAATCCTGTTCTGGAGGTTATGTTACTAGACCACGACGAACCTACGAACTATGAAGAAGCGATGGTGAGCCCAGATTCCGCAAAATGGCTTGAGGCCATGAAATCTGAGATGGGATCCATGTATGAGAACAAAGTGTGGACTTTGGTTGCCTTGCCCGATGATCGGCAAGCCATCGAGAATAAATGGATCTTCAAGAAGAAGACTGACGCTGACGGTAATGTTACTGTCTATAAAGCTCGACTTGTTGCAAAAGGTTTTCGACAAGTTCAAGGGATTGACTACGATGAGACCTTCTCACCCGTAGCAATGCTTAAGTCTGTCCAAATCATGTTAGCAATTGCCACATTTTATGATTATGAAATTTGGCAAATGGATGTCAAAACTGCATTCCTGAATGGATTTCTAGAAGAAGAGTTGTATATGATGCAACCGGAAGGTTTTGTCGATCCAAAGGGAACTAACAAAGCGTGCAAGCTCCAGCGATCCATTTATGGACTGGTGCAAGCCTCTCGAAGTTGGAATAAACATTTTAATAGTGTGATCAAAGCATATGGTCTTATACAGACTTTTGGAGAAGCCTGTATTTACAAGAAAGTGAGTGGGAGCTCTGTAGCATTTCTGATATTATATGTGGATGACATATTGTTGATTGGAAATGATATATAATTTCTGGATAGCATAAAAGGATATTTGAATAAGAGTTTTTCAATGAAGGACCTCGGTGAAGCTGCTTATATATTGGGCATCAAGATCTATAGAGATAGATTGAGGCGCTTAATTGGACTTTCACAAAGCACCTACCTTGACAAAGTTTTGAAGAAGTTCAAAATGGATCAAGCAAAGAAAGGGTTCTTGCCTGTGTTACAAGGTGTGAAGTTGAGTAAGACTCAATGCCCGACCGCTGCAGAAGATAGAGAGAAAATGAAAGATGTTCCCTATGCTTCAGCCATAGGCTCTATCATGTATGCAATGCTGTGTACCAGACCTGATGTGTGCCTTGCTATTAGTTTAGCAGGGAGGTACCAAAGTAATCCAGGAGTGGATCACTGGACAACGGTCAAGAACATCCTGAAATACCTGAAAAGGACAAAGGATATGTTTCTCATTTATGGAGGTGACAAAGAGCTCGTTGTAAATGGTTACACCGATGCAAGCTTTGACACCGATCCGGACAATTCTAAATCGCAAACCAGATACGTGTTTTTATTGAACGGAGGAGCTGTCAGTTGGTGCAGTTCTAAACAAAGTGTTGTAGAAGGATCTACATGTGAAGCAGAGTACATAGCTGCTTCGGAAGTAGCAAATGAAGGAGTCTGGATGAAGGAGTTCATATCCGATCTAGGTGTCATACCTAGTGCATCGGGTCCAATGAAAATCTTTTGTGACAATACTGGTGCAATTGCTTTGGCAAAGGAATCCAGATTTCACAAGAGAACCAAGGACATCAAGAGACGCTTCAACTCCATCCGGGATCAAGTCCAAGTGGGAGACATAAAGATTTGCAAGATACATACTGATCTGAATGTTGTAGACCCGTTGACTAAGCCTCTTCCATGAGCAAAACATGATCAGCACCAAGGCTCCATGGGTGTTAGAATCATTACTGTGTAATCTAGATTATTGACTCTAGTGCAAGTGGGAGACTGAAGGAAATATGCCCTAGAGGCAATAATAAAGTTATTATTTATTTCCTTATATCCTGATAAAAATTTATTATTCATGCCAGAATTGTATTAACCAGAATACATGTGTGAATACATAGACAAACAGAGTGTCACTAGTATGCCTCTACTTGACTAGCTCGTTGATCAAAGATGGTTATGTTTCCTAGCCATAGACAAAGAGTTGTAATTTGATTAATGGGATCACATCATTAGGAGAATGATGTGATTGACTTGACCCATTCCGTTAGCTTAGCACTTGATCGTTTAGTATGTTGTTATTCCTTTCTTCATGACTTATACATGTTCCTATGACTATGAGATTATGCAACTCCCGTTTACCGGAGGAACACTTTGTGTGCTACCAAATGTCACAACGTAACTGGGTGATTATAAAGGTGCTCTACAGGTAGGGGTGGACTAAAGAGCAGCTCGGCTCGTTAAGCTCGTACTCGTTAAGCTCGTGCTCGTTAAGGCTCGGCTCGTTAAGCTCATTAAGATTAACGAGCAGAAAACCCTGCTCGGCTCGGCTCGTTTGAAGCTCGTGAGTGCTCGTTAACAGATTATAATATGTTATGATATACATGATGAATGTGTAGGTATGGTTTTCAAGATGAAATATGGTGACTACAAAAAGAAATGAAGTAGTTTGTTGCCTCATATGTCGATTAGATTAAATAGATGGGCTGATATGCTACAAAAAGTTTGTCACATAAGATAAAATATGTGTTGTGTTGTTGCTAACGAGCTTAACGAGCTACTCGTGAAACTCGTTAGCTCACTCATTAAGCTCGTTAAGCTTAACGAGCTATAATCAATGATTGGCTCTGTTCATTAAGAAGCGAGTTATGAGCTTAACGAGCCGAACTATCGAGCTCTCATTAAGCTCACGAGCTACGAGCTTTTGGTCCAGCCCTATCTACAGGTGTCTCCGAAGGTACTTGTTGGGTTGGCGTATTTCGAGATTAGGATTTGTCACTTCGATTGTCAGAGAGGTATCTCTGGGCCCACTCGGTAATACACATCACTTAAGCCTTGCAAGCATTGCAACTAATGAGTTAGTTGTGGGATGATGTATTACGGAATGAGTAAAGTGACTTGCCGGTAACGAGATTGAACTAGGTATTGAGATACCGACGATCGAATCTCGGGCAAGTAACATACCAATGACAAAGGGAACAACGTATGTTGTTATGCGGTTTTACTGATAAAGATCTTCGTAGAATATGTAGGATCCAATATGAGCATCCAGGTTCTGCTATTGGTTATTAACCGGAGACGTGTCTCGGTCATGTCTACATAGTTCTCGAACCCGTAGGGTCTGCACGCTTAAAGTTCGATGACGGTTATATTATGAGTTTATGTGTTTTGATGTACCGAAGGTATTTCGGAGTCCCGGATGTGATCATGGACATGACGAGGAGTCTCGAAATGGTCGAGATGTAAAGATCGATATATTGGACGACTATATTTGGATACCGGAATGGTTCCTGGTGAGATCAGGATAATACCGGAGCACCGGGAGGTTATCGGAACCCCCCGGGAGGTATATGGGCCTTAATGGGATTTAGTGGAAAGGAGGGGAAAGGAGCAAGGGAGGGGGCGCCCCCCTAAGCCCAATCCGAATTGGGAGCGGGGCCGGGCCCGCTTTCCTTCCTCCCTCCTTCCTCTTCCTTCCCTCTCCCTCTCCAAATAGGAAAAGGAGGAGTCCTACTCCCGGTGGGAATAGGACTCCCCCCTTGGGCGCGCCTCCTCCCCTTGGCCGGCCCTCTCCTCCCCCCTTTATATATGGAGGAGAGGGGCACCCCATAGACACAACAATTGATCTCTTAGATCTTTTAGCCGTGTGCGATGCCCCTCTCCACCATAGTCCACCTCGATAATATCGTAGCGGTGCTTAGGCGAAGCCCTGCGACGGTAGAACATCAACATCATCACCACACCGTCGTGCTAACAGAACTCTCCCTCAAAGCTTGGCTGGATCAGAGTTCGAGGGACATCATCGGGTTGAACGTGTGTAGAACTCGGAGGTGCCGTGCGTTCGGTACTTGATCGGTCGGATCGTGAAGACATACGACTACATCAACCGCGTTGTGCTAACGCTTCCGCTTTCGGTCTACGAGGGTACGTGGACACACTCTCCCCTCTCGTTGCTATGCATCACTATGATCTTGCGTGTGCGTAGGAATTTTTTTGAAATTACTACGTTACCCAACACTGTTGTCTTCCAAAGGTTGGCAATGCAATGGCCTCAGCTGGCCTCACTAAACAAAGGCAACCCCGACCATCCTATATTCTTAAGAAAATTATCTCAATTCTCTTAGCAAAGTGTCTACCTCAGTGTCCCCACTAAACCATGCATGTAAGTCTTCTCTCCCACTAAGAGCCCGAACGGAAGTTCGCTGGCTTCCTGCACAGCTAGCTTCCCGAGGGAGCTAGCGCTAGTCAGCTTCCCATGGGAGCCAGGAGCGTTCGGCAGCACACCACATATCTGAACGAAGAAAGGTAGGCTCCAGGGCATCTCACCTTGAACTTAGGAGGAGGAAGGGAGGATGGCTTGGCCGAGATGCGAGGGGCCGGCGGGCGAAGACTGGCGGCGGGGCGTCGGCCAGCCAGCCGGCGACGGGGTGGCGGCAGGATGGACAACTGCTAGGGTTGGCATCAGAGAAGAACGAGCTAGTGAGTCTTCTGCGGTCACTTGATCGGGATCGATTAGTGCCTCTGCGGTCGCTCCAGATCGAAACGGTACGTGCGCCCTCACTTCTGTTGGAATATTAGGCAAGTTCATGATCAATTCCAGTAAATAATTCATGACTAAGATAGAAACTAGCATGCAACAATCTAGCAAACTAAAAGAGCAACAAATCATGTACAACAGCATCGCCCACAAAGTGGCAACTTCAGAGAGAGACATGAACATATCACGATTGACGTACTGTTCGGTAGTTGCAGCAGGAGCGACGGTGTTGATGATGATGTTGGCGACGATCCGTTGTTGACAACGATGAAGATGACGATGAGTAGCACCGCGTGACTTGTGATGACGAACTTTAGCAGTCACACAGAGCGCTTCCCAAAAACCTAATTCACCCTCTCCCAGTGCAGGATCACAAAGACGAATGGTTCCGGAGACCTGCTCTCCCGTACGCCGATGCACATCAGCGTTCGGAATAGAGTAGACCACGGTGGCGGCACAAGTTGTGAGACGAGGCAAACCCTAGATGTTTTCGGCATGTCTATGGCCGCGGCGGTAGCAGTATATATATTAGGACCCAAGGCGCTATTGTGTCGCGATCACAATCCCAAACCGACTTGGTTTCTAAGTCGTATACTTACCGGACAAAAAATCATTAACTTGTCTGTGAAGACAAAAATAAAATGATAAAAAGAAGCTGCGCCCCTGCAAGGCAATGAACCGGATTTCAATGGACCATTCACGCGCATGTCGCACATACACGCCTCCTCGCCACGCCACGCCCCGGCTAGGCGAGGCGAGCGAGCACACACGTGTGGTATTCCCTTTCTCTTCTCAACACACCACTTAAAATGGTGGAGAAAACCCACTATATAAAGAGGTTCAACTCTTCTTGAACTTTTGGGGTGGGACTAAACTTTAGTGTTAGAGATATATTTGGGTTACTTGTATTTGGTAGCCTAGGATTTGTAATCCTTCTCCTACCGTATCTCCAGGAGAGGCTTCTTGCCCTCCAAGTCTTGTACGCAATATATACCCGCTCTCGAGGCTCAGTAATACATCAATCATATTTTGCAGCAATCCCTCTCTCTCTCTCCCTTCTAACATGGTATCAGCCTGACCGGTCCAAACCCTAGCCGCCGCCCGACGCTTCTGCACCCACGTGCCGCCCATGGGGCGGTCGTCCTCCATGACCGCCGTCGGGGGCCGCGCCACCCGTACGTAGGGTTCATCCGTCGGTCGTGTTGACCGGCTGCCCTAGAGAGTCTTTTTTACCGAGCCCTTGCTCTGGGTTTTCTCTCTCTCCCGCAGGTCACCTTGATCGGCGTTAATCTAAGTTTGATCGGTTTGCGTCACCCGCCGCCGCCGTCGACCCCGTTGCGCGCCTCTACTTCGACCCTGGCACGACCAGCCGGCCTCTGCTCCGACCCAGCGGGCACGCGCGCCGAGGTGACTCGTCAGGGCCGGCCACCGTCCGCTCACCGGCCCGCCCGTCGCCTTGCACCGGCCGTCGCCGCCCTGCTCCGACCGGGACTCCTGCATCGCCCTGACCCGACGGCCGCGTGCCATGCGGCGGCCCATCACAGTCGTCCTGCGTGTGCCGGCCCACCAATCTACGCCGCGCCTGTAAGGCCGCCCTGCCGACCGTCGTCGTCGACTTCATCTTGGACTTTGCTGCCACCCCGCCTCCACCGAGTGGCGTCCGTGACCTCGCGCGCGATCGGATTGATCACCCGCCCACCACCGCGATCCGCCTCATCTACGCTGTGCGACAACCTGGCCCGTCGGTTGCGCGTACCTCGGCAGGTCCCGTGAAGATTGTCCCGAGTACAGCGCGCCCCTCCGCCAGTCGAGCCTGCCGTTGCATCGTCCCTTCGAACCGATGCGTCGCCGCCTTGAGGTCTTCCCGTCGTCTGCCCCGACCTGCGCGCCGCTCCCATCGACACTCCTTCGGGCGGTCATGTCGCCGCCTGTGGTCCATGCCGCCGCCCCGAGATCCTTCCGCCAGCTACCCTGTAGCCGCTGCCGCCTTTGCGTCGCCCCTTAGGGCTGACGCGTCGCGGCACACGGTCCATGCCGTCTCACGTCGGTCCGCCGCCCCCGGCTAGTGGTTCTCACCGCAGCTGCCCCGACCTGCTTCGCTGCCACGTCAACGCCTCTTTAGGCTGTAGCGCCGCGGAACACGGTCACTACAGCCGCCCAAGGCCGTCCCCGCGGCATCACCGGCCTACGCACCGCTGCTTTGGGCCGTAACGCTGCGGCACACGGTCCACGCCGCCCTGAGTCTTCCCACCATCGCCCCGATCTGCCCGTCGCCGCTGCGTCACCCCTTCGGGCCGTAGCGCCGTGGCCTGCGGTCTACTCCATTTTCACCGTGCGTCGACCTCATGTGGTATGCACCATGCCACCTCCCTGGCGCGGGAACGCCACCGTCCGTGCCGGTCTTCGTCACGCTGTCGGGTTCCTTGCCTACTTCGAGTATCGCCGTAGCACTCCTAACCAAGCCGCCGCTGCCGCCGCTGCCGCCGCTGCTCTTCTTCAGCCGCCGCTGCTACTAGCGCCGTAGCCGCCACCGCCGCCCGTCCACCTCTTTCATCTTCGTCTGGCACCATCCCATTGCCAGCGTCGTCGTCATTTACCCCGACCACCTCGTCTACTCCGACCACCGTTGGTGACATCGGCCCGCATGCTAATTGGCGCCACAACCGTCGTCGAGTCTTCATCTCTGCTGGCCCTCCGACTCCTCAACATGGTGTACAACTCGTGCAGGTCCCTCGTCTACGCATGCCTGGTGCTGGCAACACCGATGCGTGCCTTTGTCCACGACGTGTCCTCGGGTCTAGCAAGCCTAGCGCGATGCTTCGTCAACTTCGTCTTTGTCCGTCTACGCATGCCCAGTTCTGGCAACACCGATGCATGCCTTTGTCTACGACGTGTCCCCAGGTTTGGCAAACCCGGCGTGGCGCCTTGTCAACACCATCATCCTTCCAGCGCACCACTACCTCAACACCACTATGCCCATGACTAACTCGGCGCCTCCTTACGCCCGCGGCGACTCCCTCGACACCGGCTACCCCGACTCGACATCGACCACGACATTCTTCGCACGACTACACCACCGTACGCTCTCGGCTACCTCGACATCGACACAAAGGGCTATCATCTTCTTGAGCAACTCGTCGGCTTCCTCTACAGTCAACGCGTCCGCGACGCGACACCGTCCATGATGCTCCTACGGCTATGGGGGGATGTCAGCCCGTCGGCTGCTATTCTCTCTAGTCTGACCGTCCGCGACGCTCTTGTTGTCTGTGACGCTACCGCTACGACTGCGGGGGGATGTTAGAGATATATTTGGGTTACTTGTATTTGGTAGTCTAGGATTTGTAATCCTTCTCCTACCTTATCTCTAGGAGAGGCTTCTTGCCCTCCAAGTCCTGTACTCAATATATACTCACTCTTGAGGCTCAATAATACATCCATCATATTCCGCAAAAATCCCTCTCTCTCTCCCTTCTAACATTTAGCACCACCATTTGCCTTTTTACACATGGGCTCATTTGAGATTTCAAATTTTGTTAATGGGCCAGGCCCATTAATTCTAACAACCCCCACCAGATCTTAAATACCCATTTAGAGTTTTATCTTTTCTCACCACTTGTTTAATATACCAATGTTTCAGCAGAGACTGTTAAGTTAAACTTCTGCCTAGAACTTTAAGCTACATCTATTCACAACTTGACAATGGATTATGCTTTGAATTGCTAGTTTTGTGTGAACATGTTTCACTCAAACTCTTAACCAGTACCTGGCTGCCAGTAGGCTACCCCGTGGTTTGGAGCTTATACGTCATACTGTCTAGTCTCTCTGTGAGCTTACTAGAGACTACCAAGTTTCACAGACTGCAACGTTTACAATTGAAGCTCATATAGGTGCGTTCTTCCAAGACTGCTCTGTAGGACAACATCTTTGCTATAATAGCCAATAGAACCACATTAAGGCATGATGCCAACCTGCCTTATAGCTTCGAGCTTTACAACTCTGAGGGTTTTGCATCTTCACCTAGAGACCATCACTTATTACTCTCCTCAGTTAACCAATAGCTTGTTCTTCCCAGATCCTAATTCACGGGATCTCCGATCACAAAGGTTGGGTTACTACTATGGTGTAACATCTATGGGTCTCAAACCCATCTCCCTTGATGCAATATCTATCACATTTCGTGATAGTCCCTTTGTAAAGGGATCTGAGGTTTTTATCTATTTGAATATACGTAACAGTTATTACTCCAGAGTTTCTCAACTTCCTGATAGACTTTAAACGTATCTTCATGTGTCTTGATGACTTCACATTATCCTTAGAATTGTTCACTTTAGCGATAACCGTTTGGTTGTCACAATTCATAAGAATAGCCGGTACAGGTTTTTCAACCACGAGCAAGCCTATCAAGAGCTCACGCAGCCATTCTGCCTCAACAATAGTTCTCTCTAAATCAGTTAGTTTTGCTTCCATAGTTGACCTCGTCAATAGGGTTTGTTTGCAAGACCATGACACCACGCCACCTCCATGAGTAAATACACACCCACTTGTGGCGTAGAGTACATCAACATTAGAGATCAAATTCGAATGACTATATCCTTCTAGCACAGGAGGATGCCCAGAATAGTGAATTACATAACTCATGGTACCTCTCAGATAGCCCAAGACCCTTTCTAGTGTATGCCCATGATCATCACCTAGGCTGGACATGAACCTACTCAGTTTGCTCACAGCAAAAGAGATATCTGGCCTTGTAGTGCTAGCTAAGTACATGAGTGAACCAACAATTTGAAATTATCTTAATTGGTCTCTCATTTCTTTCTTGTTCTTTCTGAGTGTCACACTGGGATCATAAGGTGTTGGAGAAGGCTTGCTATCCATAAAGCCAAACCGGCTCAAGACCTTTTCAACATAGTGAGATTGCGTTAGAGTAATCCCACTCTCATCCTTAATAAGTTTGATGTTTAGAATTACATCAGCTTCTCCAAGATCTTTCATGTCAAAACTTTTTGATAGAAAATACTTGACCTCATTGATCGCATTAATGTTTGTACCAAAGATCAACATGTCATCCACATAAAAATATAATATGACACTACAACCCCCACCATGGCGATAGTAAACACACCTATCACCCTCGTTGACTGACTTGGTGAATGCCATGTTAGACATGTTAGACATTAGACTTGGTTTTTCCTCTCGGCAACCCCATTTGATTGGGGTGAATAGGGAGGCGTCCTCACATGAATAATACCATGTTCCTCACAAAATTCATCAAATACTTTGGGAAAATACTCTCGACCACGATCAGACCTAATACGCTTGATCTTTCTCTTTAGTTGATTCTCAACTTTAGCTTTATAGATTTTAAAGTAGTCTAATGCTTCATCTTTAGTTTGCAACAAATAAACATAGCAAAATCTAGTCGCATCATCAATCAAAGTCATGCAATATCTCTTTCCACCTTTTGTCGACACACCATTCATCTCACAAAGATCAGAATGTATGAGTTCTAGAGGTGCCAGGTTTCTCTCCTCGGCAACCATATGAGGCTTTCGAGGTTGCTTCGATTGCACACAACTATGCCACTTAGAACCTTTGGCAACAGTGAAATTTGGAATTAAACTCATACTAGATAGCCGAGACATTAAACCAAAATTAATATGACATAAATGAGAGGGCCAACACTTGCATCATCATTAACACTAGCACAAAATTGGTTTACCGACTTATTGCAAAAATCTGAAAGGGAAAAGTGGAACAAGCCTCCGCACTCATAGCCTTTGCCTATAAATTGTCCAAATCCTAACATGATTACTTTATTTGACTCTAAAACTAGCTTAAACCCATCTCGACATAGAAGGGAGCCACTAACTAGATTCTTATTCATAGTAGGGACATGCTGCATGTTCCTTAGTTGCACGATCTTTCCCGAAGTAAACTTCAGATCCACCATGCCAATGCCACGAACATAAGCATGTGACCCATTCCCCATTAGGATGGAAGAATCCCTTGTGACCTGATAAGAAGTAAACAAAGAGACGTCAGCACACACATGAATGTTAGCACCCGAATCAATCCACCACGAAGATGATTGAAATACTGAAAGTACAATAGTTAAATTACCATACCCATCAGTATTGTTAGCGGTCACCATGTTGACAGTCTTGGAGCTCGTTTTCCCTCTGCGGTCTGCACGTTCATGGCATTCCCTGGAAAAGTGTCCGGGCTTCCCACAAGCGTACCACTCTAGCTCAGCCTTGTTAAACTTCTTCTTCTTGAAGGTAGTAGTCTTGGTAGGCTTGTTGAAAACACGTTTGTTCTTCCCTTTGTTCTTGTTCTGTGGTAACCTTTGTACCATATTGGCGATAGGATGAACCTCACCTCCTTTCTCAGTAGTGTCTTTACCTGAGCTTTTTCTTCAGAATCAAGAGATGCAATCAGATTTTCAACTGACATCTCCTATCTCTTATGTGTCAGAGTTATGGCGAAATCTCCAGATCGAAACCTCCCATCTGCAGATCGGCCCCTGCCCAGACCTCCGCCTCCGCCTCCCATCTGCTACCTCAGCCTCCCATCTCCAGATCCCATCCCTCCCCTCCGCAGCCCGCGCGGGCTGCCGAGGGGCCCCAACCTTAGCCGTCGGGTTATCTGCATCCCATCCCTCTCCTTCGCCGCTGCTAGAGGAAGCCGCCAAGCTAAGCCCAGGCGGCTGACAGCGGTGGTGGAGGAGCCTCTCCTTCTCACGTGCGAGGGTGGCGCGGGGCACTCGGGCGAGCGGAAGTGCACCCCCAGATCCGAGCCTCCATGGTGGTGGCTCGCTCCCGGCGATAGCTGACTAGTGGTGGAGCTGCTGCATCTGGCCTCGGTGCTACGACACCTCAGATCGGTGGCAGCATGGAGGGCTTTGGTGGGATGGTATGCTGCAGGCGTGGTTGGCCCTTCGGTCAGATTTGATCTGGCCAGAGTGGCTTGTTCGCTCCGCGGCTACGGAGATCGGTGGTGGTCCGTGCACACAATGCAAGATGGAGGTTCGTCGAGCGGATCCGGGTGAAAAACCTCGTTCTCGGCTTGTCGCCAAGACCGGCGATGGAGGCACCTTTTTGTACCATTACCTTCTTGAAGGCATTGCCATGGAGAATCTCTAGAACTCTATCCACTACCTCCGAGGGAAACCCTAGATCAGTAGATCGGATGACGACAGTGCTCTTGTGTCATTTCCCCCTTGGGGGCGTCATTCTTGGAGGTGTACACATGATCGAGGGAGCAGTAGATGACTTCTTTGGTGGGACGGTGGTTCATCTTACTTACTGATGGTGGTGGATCTCGGTGGTGTGGCGCAGTGGAGACTCGGTGTCCGATAGCGGAGATGGACTCGCGCAGGAGTGGGACGCTGTCTGGCGTCAGGGTGGCGTCGGTGGCAAAGAGGCATGGCAAGGTCGGTGTGTTAGTTTCTGCTCTGAAGATGGATTGGTGGAAGATGGCGGCGATGACACATGAGAGTGCGTCGGACCGGTTTGTACCCCAAACCCAGTATGTCGCTCAGTTGGGGCCTCCGGCTTTAGATGTTAGGCTTTGGTGCGATGTCTGTTTGGCATTAGGCTCGGACTATCGACACCCCTTCATCAAGTGGTTAGGAATAGCGATAGTTGTTGCTAAGTTGGTGGCTTCGGACAAAGTGATGTACTACTTTGTAAGGTCTTTGTGAATAATTAATAAAATGGCTGCATGCATCGCCCAGATGCAGAGGCCCGGGGTAATCCTCCTTTTCTAAAAAAAAGAGTTGTGGAGAAATTCCTCTATGAAGGAGGTAACTTTGCAATCATGCACCCAGCCATGAATTTGTCGGGTAAAACACACTTAAGGAGTTCAAGTTCCTTCACAATGCATTGTATCTCATGAGCTTGTTCAACCATATAACGGTTATTCACCATCTTGTAGTCATGAAAACTCTCCATGATGTGTAGTTCACTGCCTGCATTTGTTGCACTGAATTTTGTATTTAGTGCATCCCACAGTGTTTTTCCGTCATCTATGTGCATGTACATATCACACAGATAGTCAGCGAGAACACTAAGAATGCATCCCACAAACATAGTATTGGCTTCCTAGAACTTTCTTTGATCTTCGTCAGACATTCCCTCTGGAGCACCAACACTAACGTGGAAAACGTCCAGAGCAGTAAGCCAGAGCATGGTCTTCACCTGCCACCTCTTAAAGTGCACATTGGTAAACTTATCCGGCGTTAGTGCATCAGCGAATCCAGGCATTGTTAACTCAGGAAATTGCCTACAATTAGGTTTTTCGATTGTTGGAATATTAGACAAGTTCATGATTGATGACCCACAAGTATAGGGGATCAATCATAGTCCTTTCTATAAGTAAGAGTGTCGAACCCAATAGGAGCAAAAGGAAATGACAAGCGGTTTTCAGCAAGGTATTTTCTGTAGGCACTGAAATTATCGGTAACAGATAGTTTTGTGATAAGATAATTCGTATCGAGTAACAAGTGTAGCAAAGGTGCAGCAAGGTGGTCCAATCCTTTTTATAGCAAAGGATAAGCCTGGACGAACTCTTATATAAAGCAAAGCGCTCCCGAGGACACATGTGAATTATTGTTAAGTTAGTTTTCATCATGCTCATATGATTCGTGTTTGTTACTTTGATAATTTGATATGTGGGTGGACCGGTGCTTGGGTGATGTCCTAACTTGGACAAGCCTCCCACTTATGATTAACCTCTCTTGCAAGCATCCACAACTATGAAAGAAGAATTAAGATAAATCTAACCATAGCATGAAACATGTGGATCCAAATCAGCCCCTTACGAAGCAACACATAAACTAGAATTTAAGATTCTATCACTCTAGCAACCCATCATCTACTTATTACTTCCCAATGCCTTCCCTAGGCCCAAATCATGGTGAAGTGTCATGTAGTCGACATTCACATAACACCACTAGAGTAAAGACAACATACATCGCATCAAAATATCAAACGAATGTTAGTAAAAATATATATCAAACTGTCGGTGGGAAACGTCACCTATGGGTCACTTGGATCCCTTCTACGGTCGGCGGGCGTGGGGTTGTGCAAAGAGCGGGTCTGGCGGTCAGCACAAGGATCGTTTACCTAGGTTCGGGCCACGGAGACGCGTAATACCCTAGTCCTGCTTTGATGTATATTTGAGTGTTCTTGAGTTCTTGAACTAGCTACGGTGTCTCTCTAGTTCCAAAGATCCGAATCCCCCTCCAGTACGCCTCGGGCATCCTTTTATAGACAAAAGGGGTCGCCACAGTGGCACACAGGAGGTGTAAAGGTGCATCGTGGCTGAGTCTATCCTCTGGCACCGTCAAACAAACACATTTAATGCGCTGTCGACGTGCCCCTCTTGCTTTATCAGGGACGACAAGGAAGCTCGTCCCAGCTGTCGTTGCCTCGCCTGGCTCCGACGCGCGTCCGAGCTGACGAGGCGTTGTAGCGCCACGTTGGCTGGCTGCTGGGCTGGCGTGATGGCGGAGCCTTCACGAAGATTTGCATGCCACCACGCAGGTGCTTGCTGAGTCGGTGTGGAGGCCACACGCTGCCACGCAGACGCCTGCCCAACTGGTTGATCTAGCAGCTGCATGGGAGCGGCGATGGAGTCTTGGCAGACGTGGGCCTGGCTGCGGCCCCGTAGATGTCCTCAGTAAGGGTCTTGCCGGGGCCCCGGCAAGGGTGTTGCCGTGGCACCGCGCTCGTCCCTGGCATGGATCTTGCTGGGGATCTCGTGGATTTCCTTGGCAAGGATCTCGCCAAGGATCATCGTCTTCTGGTTCTCATCTGATCTTGTGTATTTATGATCTCCACAAAGATCTGCATGCCACCATGGAGGTGCCTCCCGAGCCTTGGTTTTGATGTGGCTGTTGGCGTCGGAAACCCTTGGGCTCAAGGGTGGCGCGCTTTGCTGGCGTTAGGCAAGTTGCCCCGGCAAGGATCTTGCCAGGGCTGCGGAAGCCACCCCGGCAAGAGTCTTGCCCGGGGAGTCCACCTCGCCCTCTTGCTCTTTTTGCGCCCCTGGTCTTGGCGTTGCTCTGGCTGTCTTGCGCTCCGGCATCCCTCCTCTGCCCTGCTTAGTGCGGTCGTGGGCGCGGCTCTGACTGCCCGTGCACAAGTAAAGGGGTGCAAAAGGAGAGCCCCTACTTTTGTACACCGACAGGAGGCCCCAGGCCCGGGCCACACATAAGCGCGACGCGTTGTTGGGCTAGGCCCAGAATAGTGCGCGGGCAGGCGGGGCGGATTTTTACTGCAGTAACTTTTCCGTCTGCTGCGCTTCCCCACGACCCGCGTTGAATGTGTGACGTGGGGGGTCATGCGTGACGTGGGGATCACGCGTGGGGCGGTTTCCGCACGCATGCGTCACATCGCAGTAGATGGTAAAGAGGCGGCCCGCGCCTTCCTCGTAAAAAGGAATAACCGCGGGCGCGCTGCTCATTTACCCTTTGTGCCCTCTCCAATCTCGGAACCGCCGTCCCCTCCTTCTTCCTCCTCAAGCTCTTGCTCTCGCTCGCCGCCGCCTCGTTTTCACTGCCCTTCCTCCTTCACCTCTCGCAGTCGCCATGGCACCCAAAACCAGCAAAGGCAAAGGAGTGGCCAAGGACGCCGGGGGGACGGAGCCGCCGGAGAGTGAGTCGGTGGCGTAGCGGATGCATCTTGCCTACTTTCCCTCGATGGTTGACACGGTCCACCTCCGGGAGAACTTCAAGCCCCTGTGGGGGTGCAAGACGGGGGGAGAAACGACGGGGCATCCGGCCACGCGCATTATCCCTGCTGATTTCGCCATGGCCGACCCGAATCGGTACCCATTATTCGTCAACTACTTTTCCTGTGGCCTCTGCCCCCTTTCTCTGATTTCTTCAACGATGTCATGCACACCTATGGCTTCCACCTTCTAGATTTCACTCCAAATGCCATGGCGTGCATGGACCTTTTCGCCCATCTCTGAGAGGGCTTCGCCGGAGTGCATACCAACATGGCGCTTTTCCGCCACTACTTCTATCCTTGGATCCAAAGGGGAGGCGCCATTTCCGGGGAGGAGTACGAGGCCGTCGAGCCCCCAACCATGGGGAGAAGACGTGTCCTGCGGCGGGCCAACTCTGGTGAGCTGGTCCGGCCCGGCAGGACCGCACAACCGCAACAACCTCAGGAGGTGTCCATGCACCAGACGAGGGACACGGCGGCGGGGAAGGCGGTGAAGGCTACGGTGGCAAAGAAGAAAGGGACTGCCTCTTCTTCGTACAAGCATCCTCGGACTCCACCCGCTTACCCTCCTCCTGCAGACGACGACACGGAGTTCATCTTTGACCTCGGGTCCCCTAGCCCGAGGAGGAAGAGGAAGGCAGCGGAAGAGGAGGCAGAGGATGAGTAACTATCTGGTCTTTTGTCATATCCGTCCCCTCAGATCGTGCCGCTTTTCTTGACTTGTCTTCATCTTCGTAGGGATATGGAGACGCTGGCCCCGAGGGTGGCAAAGAGGGCCAGGGCCTTGACGGGCGGCCAGCCCCCGGTGGGCACCTCGAGTACGCCGCTGGTGGTGGAGAGCAGCCCGGATAGCAGCCCCCAGCGCAGCTCCCAGCGTGCGTTCATCACTCGCTCCCCATCGACGTGTGCTAGGACACGATTTCTTGGTGTTGACCTTGCCGTGGTTGCATGAGGAGGACGGCATCAGGAGGAGCCACTGAGGGCCACCCCTAACACGCCGCCACCATCAACCACGCCGCCCGAGGGGCATCCCCGGCAAGGGCGCCAAGCATCGAGCCCATGCACACGGAGGATGAGGAGGAGGAGGAGGTGAACCCGGGCACTGGCGGCTCCGTCCCGGCACCGGATGTTGGTGGGGAGGGGCTACTTTGTCCCAGCTTGGCACGGGTGAGTTTTTTGCCTCATGTCCCCGCTCGTTTTTATTCTTTAGAATTTTGATCTTGACTTCGCCTCATTCTCCTTCTCGGTATTTAGATCCTTCCTCGGCGGACCGGGAGGACATGTACACTGTCATCGAGGAGGTCGCCAGGGATGCCGTGGCCGAGGCCAACGAGATCCGCTGAGGAGGCCGCCAAGGATGTTGCTCTGGACGCCGCCAAGGGTCCTGCCAGGGAGACCAGCAAGGCCACTGCTAAGAAGGCTGACAAGGGGCCTACCGGGGAGGCCAGCAAGGCCGCTGCCAAGGAGGAGGTGGTTGAAGACCATCCTTCCTCCTCCGCCGCCTCTGGCTGGGGAAAATATCTGAAGGTGAGTGACGACCTGTTCGTCCACCTCCCATGGACGGCGAGCACCAAGGCGCCCGCCGAGGGGGAGGTGTTTGACGACGAGGTGCTTGCCGCCGCTGGGCTTGAGGTCGTTGACGAACCGAACGTCAGTGGCGGTGGTTCCCAGGAAGAGCGGCTCCTCCAGATCATGAGCGCCAGCTTCCACAAGCTTTAGGCACTTCACCGTGCTCGCCTGGACAAGGCCAAGTCCAGGATGGCGGCGGTGGACAAGGCAGAGGCGGACCTCGAGGGGCGCGTCGCCGAGACATAGGCTTGGTTCCACCAGGCGTGTGAGGAACTGAAGACCGCCCAGGATATGCTGGCCAAGCGCAAGCTGCAGCTTGTCATGAAGCAGACTGATATCGAGAAGGCCCAGGAGGCAGCGAGTCAACAGGCTGCCAAGGACGAGGCCGCTTGGCGTCAGCACCAAGCCGAGCTGAACTCCCAGGAGGAGGACCTTGCCGCTCGCGAGGATAAACTCGCCGCGACACTCCGCGGCAAGGACGAGGAGGTCAAGGAGCTTGTCGTGCAGTGGACCCAGGAACTGGAGTAGAGACACGAGGAGGCCCTCAATGCTCAGGCCCAGGTCCATGCCGGCAAGGTGAATGAGCTGGAGGTGGAGCGGGACGGGCTGAAGAAGCAGATCTAGGAGCAGACGAGGGAGAGGGACGCGGCCAACCGCGCCTTGGCTGACACGCAGGTCGCAGTCCTCGACAAGGTCGAGCTACTCTCCACGGCAAACGAGTCCATCAAGGACCTGAAGCTGAAGCTGGAGGGTCTTGAGGGGACGCTCTCGGAGGTCAGGGCCCGGGAGGAGACCCTGACCAAGAATCTGGAGGAGGAGAGGTAGCTGCGGAAGAACGACGTTGTCAACCATGCAGATTTTGTGGAGGGCGAGAATCTCTGGGTCAGCTACCTCGCCGATGTCGCCGGTAGGATCACCACGCAGCTGGCTGCCATGGGGATGCCAAACGTGAGGTACGTCCCGGAGCCGAATATGAGTCCTAATGCCAGGCTGGCTCTGTTCTTCGAGGGTGTTCTTGGGGCCCTGGAGCGATTCCGCTCCAACAGGGCGGCCTCTCTGGCCGATGATGCCCGGAGGCTTTGCCGGGGTGCCATGACAAAGGTCCTCACCAAGGTGGCGTACTGGAACCCTGACCTCGACTTCAAAGCTGCGCTGGATAGCTTGCCGTAGGGCGTGGACCCTACGACGCTCGAGGAGCGTATCGATCCCGTCATCAGCCGCATCGATGGAGTTCGGAGGATAGAAGGCCAGCGCCGGGACTAGGCACCCCATTTCTTATCGCCGCTGCAGGTTCACAACCAAGATTTTTTATCTTTAGTTAGAACCACATCAACAATTGATGTAATATAACTCTGCAGTGCTTTTGAAACGATGCATGTTATTTTCCCGTTCGATCTCCCTTTGTATGTCCACCTTACGTTAATCGGGCAGGCTTGCCAGCACGGAAACCTAGGACGCGGCGCCTTGAGAACGGATCCCCAATGGCCTGCCGGGTATGCTTGCTGCCGGGCAAACCACCTCACTGCTCTTAATGCGGCCGCTCGAGCTGTCGAGCGGACTCGATATAGAACGAGAGCATTGCCAATCGCAGAAGGTCACCCTGCCATTCTCGACGCAGCCGCTCGAACTATTGAGCGGACTCGAAACAGAACGAGGGCGTTGCCAATAGTGGCAGGGCCCCATTGCGTGCATGTTTTCCATACACAGGGCAAGATCGTCAAGGACGATAACCTTATATATAAAAAGGAATTACTCAAAGTTTTGCATGACTTAGCTTTTCTGCCGCTGCGTGAGCATTCACTGCGTCCACCAAGGACGCCACTTGTTCGGTCGTCTTCTTCCTTCGAGTGACGACCACGATGAAGCCGCTACATCAACCAGACCTGAATTTCCACAACTGCGCCCCCCCAACCTGACGCGCCAGAGATGTCGGTGGGAGACGACACCTATGGGGTCACTGGGATCCCTTCTATGGTTGGCGGGCGCGGGGTTGTGCAAAGAGCGGGTCTGGTGGTCAGCACAAGGATCATTTACCCAGGTTCGGGCTGCAGAGACGCGTAATACCCTAGTCCTGCTTTGACGTATATTTGAGTGTTCTTGAGTTCTTGAACTAGCTATGGTGTTTCTCTAGTTCCAAAGATTTGAATCCCCTTCCAGTATGCCTCGGGCGTCCTTTTATAGACAAAAGGGGTTGCCACAGTGGCACACAGGAGGTGGAAAGGTACATCACGGCTGAGTCTATCCTCTGGCACCGTCGGACAAACACATTTAATGCGCTGCCGACGTGCCCCTCTTGCTTTATCAGGGACGACAAGGAAGCTCATCCCAGCTGTCGCCGCCTCGCCTGGCTCCGACGCGTGTCCGAGCTGACGAGGCGTTGTAGCGCCACATTGGCTGGCTGCTGGGCTGGCATGATGGCGGAGCCTTCATGAAGATTTGCATGCCACCACGCAGGTGCTTGCTGAGTCGGTGTGGAGGCCGCACGCTGCCACGCAGACGCCTGCCAAACTGGTTGAGCTAGCAGCTGCATGGGAGCGGCGATGGAGTCTTGGCAGACGTGGGCCTGGCTGCGGCCCCGCAGATGTCCTCGGCAAGGGTTTTGCTGGGGGCCCGGCAAGGGTCTTGCCGTGGCACCGCGGTCGTCCCCGGCAATGATCTTGCCGGGGGTCTCGTGGATTTCCTTGGCAAGGATCTTGCCAAGGATCGTCGCCTTCTGGTTCTCATCTGATCTTGTGTATTTATGATCTCCACAAAGATCTGCATGCCACCATGGAGGTGCCTCCCGAGCCTTGGTTTTGATGTGGCTGATGGCGTCAGAAACCCTTGGGCTCAAGGGCGGCGCGCTCTGCTGGCATGAGGCAAGTTGTCCCGGCAAGGATCTTGCCGGGGCTGCGGAAGCCACCCCGGCAAGAGTCTTGCCGGGGGAGTCCACCTCGCCCTCTTGCTCGCTTTGTGTCCCTGGTCTTGGCGTTGCTCTGGCTATCTTGCGCTCCGGCATCCCTCCTCTGCCCTTCTCAGTGCGGCCGTGGGCGCGGCTCTGACTGCCCGTGCACAAGTAAAGGGGTGCAAAAGGAGAGCCCCTACTTTTGTACACCGACACGAATGAATACCAAATTCACATGATTACTTATAACAAGACTTCTCCCATGTCCTCACAAAGCATGTTCATGTTCAAGATCAGAGGGGTATTGAATATCATTAAGGATCTGAACATATGATCTTCCGCCAAATAAACCAACAAGCATCAACTACAAAGAGTAATCAACACTACTAGAAACCCACATGTACCAATCTGAGGTTTTGGGACAAATATTGAATATGAGAGATGAACTAGGGTTTGAGAGGAGATGGTGCTGGTGAAGATGTTGATGAAGATTGACCCTCCCTCGATGAGAAGATTGTTGGTTATGACGATGGCTTCGATTTCCCCCTCCCAGAGGGAAGTTTCCCTGGCAGAATAGCTCCGCCGGAGCCCTAGATTGCTTTTGCCCAGTGTCGGTGTCAAAACCGGCAAATCTCGGGTAGGGGGTCCCAAACTATATGTCTGAGGATTGATAGTAACAAGGGACGATGGGGACACGATGTTTACCCAGGTTCAGGCCTCTTAAAGGAGGTAAAACCCTACGTCCTACTTGATTGTATTCAATGAGTATAGGGGTTACAAGAGTTGATCTACCTCGAGATCGTAATGGCTAAACCCTAGCTGTCTAGCCTATGAGAATTCTGATGATCTCTACAGACTAACCTCTCCTCTTTATATATACACCAGAGAGGCCAAGGGTTGTGCAGAGTCAGTTTGTAAAGGCAGGAAATAACATATCCGGACACCAAACTTGCCTTCCACGCATATAGGAGTCCTACCCGGACACGGGGGAAAGTCTTCTGCTTTTATCTTCATGGCCCATCAGTCCGACCCATGTCAAATAGTCCGGACACCCGAGGACCCCATAATCCAGGAATCCCATAGTAGCCCCTGAACTAGTCTGTGACGCCCCGTGACCGATGTGCCAGGTGTCGTCCAGTTATTCTCTATTGTTGCCATGTCATTCGCTTGCGTGTTGCATCTTGTCATGTCATCATGTGCATTGCATCATCATGTTTTCAAAACTTGCATCCGTCCGGGTTCCCACAGTTCTCTCCGTTGTCCGTTCTGAGCCCAGACACACTTGCACGCGCCCGCGGCATGTCCGAAATAGTATTTTATAAGTGGCCGGAAAATGTTCTCGGAATGGGATGAGAGTAGACGTGTGGTCTTATTATAGTGTAGATAGACCGCTTGTCAAGTTTCATCGCATTTGGAGTTCGTTTGACGCCCCAACGATTAACTATAGCGGTAGTATAGCCGGTCTAACGTCGGACGTTTTCCGTCTCCGAAAACTATTGCCGAGCTTTCCCTCTCTTTTCTCCCTAGACCGTCTACACAGCTCTCTACCTACCGCCAGGTCCAACCTAACCTCTCTCGTCAGCCCACGGACCTCCTCCTCGCGCGCATCCAAAAGTTGTCCCGAACCCGACCCGGACTGTCGCCACCGTTGCGTCCGGATCATCCCCGAACGTCTACAAAACATCTCCGTTTTGTTTATTGGGCTTCCTAACCTATTATTTCTCCGACCGTCCGATTTTAATCGGATGATCCAAAATACTCCCTCATATCTACATGCTGGTATATATAGCAGTCCACCCAGTCCAACCCTAAATCTAGCTCCCTTGTCCCATCCCTGCCGCCACTCTCTCGGGATCCATCCCGCCACCCACCTGGTCTCGTCCTCGTTTTCAGCCACCAGCCCACCAGATCTGATCCAGGCCACCCTTCCATCCCGACCATCGGATCGAGGATCCAACGATCGAGCGAGTCTCCTACAGCTCCCTGCCTCCCGCTCCCTCCTTGATCCAGATCGAGAGGAGCTCGACCCCGAGCGGCCGCCCGAGCACCTCCTCCTCACTAGTGCTTCCCTGGATCCCGTCGTCCACCCAACCAGCGCAGCCTCCAGATCGGAGCAAGCCGGGCTCCTCCTCTGCTTCTTCCTCAAGCCGCCCGAACCAGCCCCTGCCTCCTCGACCTCCCGAGCTGTCACGCCTCCATTTTCTCGTTTGTGCAAGGCAGGCGAGACGCCCAGGTCACGTCGACACCCCTCCGCGCCTTCTCTTTCCTTTCCTCCTCTCGCTGCTCTTCCCTGACCATCCGCTTCGTCTCGTTTCTTTTTGTCAGTGAACCAGCGCCACCGCCGAAGCACTAGTTCACCACCGTCGTTGCCTCCAGCCCCGCCTCGCTTCCGGCTGGACCTGAATGGGAGCATGCTCCGCTGCCCGTTCTCGGCCTCCCCCGCGTACATTTCCTCGCCTGCATCTCCTCCGTCAGCGTCGCCATGGATGGGTGTGCCCCGCGCCCGAGCTCCATCTGCAGCCGCCGTGCCATGCCCGAGTCGAGCACGATGCTCGAGGTCGAGCCGCTGAATGCGCCCATCCTGTAGCTGCATCCTCACTGTTTTCCGCACCCCCGCCGTTAGCCTGTGGTCGCGACGGTCGCCGTCTTGCTCGCCGGCGTCGTCACCCAGTTCCTTGGTGATCCACGAAGAAGAAGGCCTGGTCTCTGGTTTTGTTCAAGTAGAGCGACGCCCTTGTTTTGCACAGCATGCAGCAGCAGCGTAGTGATAAACACCCTGCTCCTCTATCGAGGAGGTCGTGCGATCAAGTCCCAGCCGGCCCCATTTTTTTGCTCTGTTTTTCCTGTACCGTTTGCACACACACAACCACTTCGGGCCAAATCTACTACCGGGCTTGCATAGTGCGTTGAATCCGGCCCGTACATATTTTTTTCCAGTATGTGCATTTTAACATTTCCCAGTGCATTCTTATTTACAGAAATGCCATCAGTTTAAAATGCTCATAACTAAATATCCTTTCATCCAAATTAAACATGCTGTATATGTAATATGCTTAGAATTTCATCTAGTTTAATAATATGTCATTTTCACCCATGTTTAAAATGTTTAAAATGATGTTTGCTTTAATTTGCTTAAATGTCATGCTAAAATGCTTTAATTCATAACTAAATAACCGTAACTCGGAATGTAATAAACTTTATATGTAAATGTGGTAGAAAAATGCCTAGTTTAACATGGTGGCTTTACTTTGCATGTTTAACAACTCTAAAATATGCTTTAGGACAGAACAATACCAAATCTAAAATATGGACATGAGGATTTTCCGGAATTGTTGTTCGTTGCTTCCGGCCTCATTTAACCTTGACTAGATAGGTAGTTTTACTTTGCTTCACCCTCTTGCCATGTTTAACAGCATTTAATATTGTTGGGTACATAAACGAGAGCGAACTAAATAACTTGAATGTGGTGTTTTGTCAATATGCAACGGAGTTGCATATTGAGCTCCACTTAATTTGTAGGGTTGTTTGTGCACTTTGCCATGCCATGCTTCATTAAACCGGACATGCATCATACTTGATTGTGCATCATGCCATGATTATGTGGGGGTTGCTTACTATGTTGTTTGCTCTTTTCCGGTGTTGCTTCTTCGGGTTGGTTCCGATAACGTTGCGTTTGTGAGGATCCGTTCGACAATGTCCGTTTGTCTTCTTCATGGACTCGTTCTTCTTCCTTGCGGGATTTCAGGCAAGATGATCATACCCTCGAAATCACTTCTATCTTTGCTTGCTAGATGCTCGCTCTTTCGCTATGCCTATGCTACGATGCCTACCACTTGCTTATCATGCCTCCCATATTGTTGAAACCAAGCCTCTAACCCACATTGTCCTAGCAAACCGTTGTTTGGCTATGTTACTGCTTTGCTCAGCCCCTCTTATAGCGTTGTTAGTTGCAGGTGAAGATTGAAGTTTGTTCCTTGTTGGAACATGTTTACTTGTTGGGATATCACAATATATCTTATTAATTAATGCATCTATATACTGGGTAAAGGGTGGAAGGCTCGGCCTTATGTCTGGTGTTTTGTTCCACTCTTGCCGCCCTAGTTTCTGTCATATCGGTGTTATGTTCCCGGATTTTGCGTTCCTTACGCGGTTGGGTAATAATTGGAACCCCTTGACAGTTCGCCTTGAATAAAACTCCTTCAGCAATGCCCAACATTGGTTTTACCATTTGCCACCTAGCCTTTTCTTTTCCCTTGGGAGTCGCGCTCCTGAGGGTCATCGTTATTTTACCCCCCCGGGCCAGTGCTCCTCTGAATGTTGGTCCAAACTAGAGTCCTGTGCAGCGCCCCCTCGGGGAAACTCGAGGTTTGGTTTTAGTTATATGGAGCGCTCATCTGAGTGTGCCCTGAGAACGAGATATGTGCAGCTCCTATCGGGATTTGTCGGCACATTTGGGCGGTGTTGCTGGTTTAGTTTTACCATTGTCTAAATGTCTTGTAACCGGGATTCCGAGTCTGATCGGGTCTTCCCGCTAGAAGGAATATCCTTCGTTGACTGTGAGAGCTTGTGATGGGCTAAGTTGGGACACCCCTGCAGGGATTTGAACTTTCGAAAGCCGTGCCCACGGTTATGGGCAGATGGGAATTTGTTAACGTCCGGTTGTAGAAAACCTAAAGTTGACCTTAACTAAAATGCATCAACTGCGTGTGTAACCGTGATGGTCTCTTTCCGACGGAGTCCGGGAGGTGAACACGGTGTTGGAGTTATGCTTGACGTAGGTTGTTCTAGGATCACTTCTTGATCATAGTTGTTCGACCGTGCTTTTGCATTCTCTTCTCGCTCTCTTTTGCGAATAGGTTAGCCACCATATATGCTAGTCTCTTGCTGCAGCTCCACCTCATACCTTTACCTTTCCCATAAGCTTAAATAGTCTTGACCGCGAGGGTGCGAGATTGCTGAGTCCCCGTGGCTCACAGATACTTCCAAAAACCAGCTTGCAGGTGCTGATGAGTCCGTGCAGATGATGTAACCAAGCTCAAGGAGGAGCTCACGGAAGATCTTGTCCTTTATGTTGTTTCGTTCTAGTTGATCAGTAGTGGAGCCCAATCAGGACGATCGGGGATCTGTGTAGCATTTGGGGTAGTCTTCTTTTATTTTGGTTCCGTAGTCGGACCTTGAGTGTATTTGGATGATGTAATGCTTTATTCATGTAATTGTGTGAAGTGGCGATTGTAAGCCAACTATGTATCTTTCCCTTATGTATTACATGGGTTGTGTGAAGATTACCTCACTTGCGACATTGCTTTCAATGTGGTTATGCCTCTAAGTCGTGCTTCGACACGTGGGAGATATAGCCGCATCGAGGGCGTTACACAGTCTTCGATGACGATATGTTCGGCACGCGGATTGTCTTCGGCGTTGCTAGGCGGGTTGCTTCTCCTAAACATTTTTAAGATAGTTCCTTGCACAAAGGAACTGTATCTGGCTCTGTATCATTAACACAACCCTTAGCCACGAAGGCAGGATGTCAAAATAAAACAATGTCTTTTACTGACAACTTTTTCAATGAAGCGTCACATTTGGCTCTTCAACATTTCAAACCGTTTTCACGCCTCTCGTTTCGCATTTCGAGGCATAGCCTCCATTGGCACGTCTTGTCAAAACAGAGATCGTGCCCGCCCATTGCGGTATTCCCATCAATACGGTTTTGGGTAATCCAACCGTGCCTTTCACACGAACTCTTTGGGAACAAATGAGTTTTAAGGCTTGAGTGGAGGGCGTTTGGTATTTCACCGCCTATAAGAGGGTAAAAAATCCCTTCTTTTTCCCCACACCTTCTTCTATCTCCTGCCTTCCCACCTCTGAGCTCCAGCGCCCAAAACTTCAATCTTTCCTACCGCCACCAACCTCCCCAACCATGTCTGGATCCGGCTCCAAGGGAAAGTGGGAGGCCTCCTCCGTCACCGAGAAGGACATCAAGGAGCTCCGGGCCACGGGTTATCTGTCCGCGAATATCGCGCACAGGCTCCCTGCCAAAGATCAAGTCATCCCCACTCCAGAGCCCGGTGAGAGGGTCGTATTCATTCCTCATTTCCTCCGAGGGCTAGGGTTCCCCCTGCATCCCTTCGTCCGAGGCCTCATGTTCTATTACAGGCTAGATTTCCATGATCTAGCCCCGAATTCCTTTCTCCACATATCGGCGTTCATCACCGTATGTCAGGCTTTACTCTCCATTCCCCCACATTTCAGCCTATGGCTCAAGGTCTTTAATCTGAAGCTGAATGTGGTCGATGGGCAGCATGCGGATTGCGGCGGTGCCATGGAGAGCAAGCTTCCCAACGCTGTCTGGCCCAAGGGGGCTTTCATGGAGACAGTCAAGGTGTGGCAGCAAGAGTGGTTCTACATCACCGAACCCCGTGACGCCAAGTGGGTGGCCACACCTGAGTTCAGATCCGGACCCCCTATGAGACTCACCTTGTGGACCGCCAAGGGCCTTGACTAGGGGTCCCAGCCGGAGGTGATGATGCTGCAAAAGCGCATCTCCAATGTGTTGGGCGAAAACACTGGTCTCACAAACATGATCCAAGTGATGTTCTTCCACCGTGTCCTCCCCTGCCAACTCTGGGCCTCCCCCATCTGGGAGGTCAATCCGGAAGATCCACGGACCTTGAAGCACTTCTTCGGAACCACACACGAAGATATGTGGAAGCAACTTTTCAAGGCCCAAAAGAGTTGGTCGATGAAGACCGAAGACATCGGACTCGACAGTGATAACCCAGCCTCGGCGGTAAGCATAACCTTTCCGAAGACTTATTAGGCTAACGCTTCAGATGATGATGAAGATTTACATTATCCTCTTTCCACACAGGGTTGGACGGCGAAGGCAGAGCGGATCAACTGTCCGGCGCCGCTGCCGGAGAGCCCGACCACCTCCCAGCTAACGGAGATGCTGGTCCCGGTGCCGTATCAAGCACCGGAGAAGAAGGCCAAGAAGAAGAAGTTCAAGGAGGCCAAGGGAGGTCCCCGCCACATGGGTCCTTCAGACACAGTGTCCTGAGAGACCGAAGCCCTCTCCTCCCACGAGGGAGACGAGGAAGAAGAAGAGGAGGAGGTTGTGGAAAGCAACTCCCCTCATAAGGGGAGGAAGAAGAAGAGGGCGGCCTCCAAAGACCCGAAGGGGGAGACGCCCAAGAGGGGAAAGGTGATCCTCTAGGACAGTTCAGACTCAGATGACGAACTAGTCCCCAAAAGGCCTCCCAGGGTGAAGCCCTTGGCCAAATCGTAAGTATTTCAGATACTTACTGTCTATCTTCAGTTATCCCCTTCTATTATATAAGCCATTTTGCTGTGTGCCTTTCAGCCCTCCAAGCGAGCTCCCGAACACTCCATTATCGGAGGGGAACTCTCTGCCTCCCAAGATGGCAGAGAGCGAGACACCGCCATGTGCCCCATCGCCTATCACCATGGATGACACCGAGGTGTTATCCCAAAGGAACTCTCCTGGCCGCTGAGGGGCGGATGAGGCTGTCGAGCGCCCGAGTTTAATACCTCGGTCGCCGAAGACATAGGGGAGGCGACCCCTATGACAACCGACGGCGGGGACCCCCAACAATCCGGGCCCCAGCCGGACACCATTCCGGGGACCAATGCGGCTCCAGGATCAGGTGAGCAGCCCCCTTCGAAAGAGGGGGGAGGAGCGTCAGCTTTGTGGCGACCTCTGCTAATCCGGAGGCGCCGAACGCTCTAGAAGAAGCACTGCGACGTGCTTCCATTGTGGAGGAGCACCGCACCTTGATGGGTGCGGTGGTGGAGAAGGTTCAGTCCGCAAAAAGCGGACTGAATGAAGCCTTCACCAGCCTACTGACAGGCTTTGAGGTATGCGACATAATGTCCTAAACATTTTTATTTCATATAGAGGAATATACCTGTATGTAGACAGTAGCCCCTGAGGCTCTACCTGGCTTAAAAGAAACCAGCCAGAGGATACACATAAAATTCGGGAAAGTTAACATACTTCTCTATTATTGTAACAGGTTCCCTGTTGGCGGCGACCGCCCAAGCCGATGAAGTGTCCGAACTCAACCGGAAGCTTCGGGTGGCCGATGAAGAAATGGACCGCATTAACAAGCGGTTCGACGAGACGCAAGGTAAATGTTTGAATTTTTTTTACTTGCATATCAAAAATGATACATATGTTCAGAGGTTAACTTGTTTAATGCTTTGATTTTGAGCATAGTTGGTGCAGCCGAGGTTGAGACCCTCAAAGGCGCCCTTGCCCAAGCCCAGGAAGAGGCGAAGGCCAGCAAGGCAGCCGCTGACAAAGCGGCTGCAGAACATAAGACCGAGCAGGCCGCCCGCCGCCGACATGAAGCTCGGGTGGCCGAAGTCGAGCAGGAGCTGAAGGATGCCATCGTCAAATGCGAGGATTTGGAAGAGAAGACTTCGGCCCAATCGTCCGAACTCGCCAAATCTCTCCAGGAGGCTAAAGAGGCGCGGGTCGAGTCCCGGAGTGCTTTTTTGCAGAGTATTTTTGGAGGTCAAAGAAATGCTTTGCTGATGTCTGCTAGAACTACATAGGTATTTCCCCAAAGAGGAAGGGATGATGCAGCACAACGACGATAGATATTTTCCTCAATGATGAGACCAAGGTTATCGAACCAGTAGGAGAACCAAGCAACACTACGTAAACAACACCTGCGCACAAATAACAAATACTTGCAACCAGACATGTAAAAGGGGTTGTCAATCCCTTTCGGGTAACGGCGCCAGAAATTGGCAAACGGACGTGAGAGAGTTGTAAATATTGACAGATCAAATGCCAAATAAAAGAAATTTCAGCAAGGTATTTTTGTATTTTTGGTTTAATAGATCTGAAAATAAAAGGCAAATAAAATAGATCGCAAAGGAAAATAATATGAGAAAGAGACACGAGGGCCGTAGGTTTCACTAGTGGCTTCTCTCGAGAAAAATAGCAAATGGTGGGTAAACAAATTACTGTTGGGAAATTGATAGAACTTCAAATAATCACGACGATATCCAGGCAATGATCATTATATAGGCATGACGTTCAATATTAGTAGACCGATTCCCGCCTGCATCTACTACTATTACTCCACACATCGACCGCTATCCAGCATGCATCTAGTGTATTAAGTTCATGGGGAAATGGGGTAATGCAATAAGAACGATGACATGATGTAGACAAGATCTATTTATGTAGAAATAGACCCCATCGTTTTATCCTTAGTAGCAACATGATACGTCTCCATCGTATCTATTTTTCCATATACTTTTGCCCTTGTTTTGGACTCTAACTTGCATGATTTGAATGGAACTAACCCGGATGACGCTGTTTTCAGCAGAATTGCCATGGTGTTATTTTTGTGTAGAAATAGAAGTTCTCGGAATGACCTAAAAATCAATGGAGATTATTTTTGGAATATATAAAAAATACTGGCAAAAGAATCCACGCCAGGGGGCCCACACCCTGTCCATGAGGGTGGGGGCGCGCCTACCCCCCTGTGGTGCCCCCTGCCTCGTGGCCCCCCTAACGCTCCACCGACCTCAACTCCAACTCCATATATTCACGTTCAGGGAGAAAAAAAATAAGGGATAAGGATTCATCACGTTTTACGATACAGAGCCGCCGCCAAGCCCTAATCTCTCCTTGGAGGGCTGATCTGGAGTCCGTTCGGGGCTCCGGAGAGGGGAATCCGTCGCCATCGTCATCATCAACCTTCCTCCATCACCAATTTCATGATGCTCACCGCCGTGCGTGACTTATTCCATCATAGGCTTGCTGGACGGTGATGGGTTGGATGAGATTTATCATGTAATCGAGTTAGTTTTGTTAGGGTTTGATCCCTAGTATCCATTATGTTCTGAGATTGATGTTGCTATGACTTTGCTATGCTTAATGCTTGTCACTAGGGCCCGAGTGCCATGATTTCAGATCTGAACCTATTATGTTTTCATCAATATATGTGAGTTGTTGATCCTACCTTGCAAGTCTATAGTCACCTATTATGTGTTATGATCTGTTAACCCCATAGTGACAATAATCGGGATACTTATCAGTGATGACCGTAGTTTGAGGACTTCATGTATTCACTATGTGTTAATGCTTTGGTCCGGTACTCTATTAAAATGAGGCCTTAATATCCCTTAGTTTCCAATAGGACCCCGCTGCCACGGGAGGGTAGGACAAAAGATGTTATGCAAGTTCTTTTCCATAAGCACGTATGACTATATTCGGAATACATGCCTACATTACATTGATGAACTGTAGCTAATTCTGTGTCACCCTAGGTTATAACTATTGCATGAGGAATCGCATCCGACATAATTATCCATCATTGATCCATTGCCTATGAGATTCTCACATATTGATCTTTGCTTATTTACTTTTTCGTTGCTACTGTTACAATCACTATAAAACCAAAACTGCTACCGTTACTTTTGCCACCATTACCACTACTATCATATTACTTTGCTACTAAATACTTTGCTGCAGATATTAAGTTTCCAGGTGTGGTTGAATTGACAACTCAGCCGCTAATACTTGAGAATATTCTTTGGCTCCCCTTGTGTCGAATCAATAAATTTGGGTTGAATACTCTACCCTCGAAAATTGTTGCGATCCCCTATACATGTGGGTTATCAAGACTATTTTATGGCGCCGTTGCTGGCGAGCATAGCTCTATTCTTTGAGTCACTTGGGATTTATATCTGCTGATCACTATGAAGAACTTGAAAGATCAAAGAACCAAGATTTTTCCCTCAACTACGAGGGGAGATAAGGAACTGCCATCTAGCTCTGCATTTGATTCACCTTTTGTTTTGAGTAAACTTGCGACACCTACTCCTGCTATTCATTCTAATATGTCGCATGTTATTGATGATGCCACTTCTGCTTTGCATGATACTTACGATGAAACTACTTCTATGCTCGATAATACTGTGGCACTTGGTGAATTTCTTGATGAACAACTTGCTAGGGTTAGAGAGAATGAAATTATTGAAACTGATAATATTGATGAAAGTGATGATGAGGATTCTCCCTCTAGATATGAATTGCCTATTGTGCCTGAGGGTTATGTTATGGATGAAGAAACTGCTAGAGACTTTTTAGCTTGCAATGATAGATCTAATCTTAAGAAGTTATTAGTTAAGCTGAAAGAAAAGTCCTTGAATGCTAGAATGAAATATGACCCCGCTTTTGCTACTTCACCTATCTTTATTACTGATAAGGATTATGATTTCTCTATCGATCCTGAGTTAATTACTTTGGTTGAATCTGATCCTTTTTATGGCTATGAATCTGAAACTGTTGTGGCACATCTTACTAAATTAAATGATATAGCCACCCTGTTTACTCATGATGAGAAAACTCGCTATTACTTTATCCTTAAGTTGTTTCCGTTCTCATTAAAGGGTGATGCTAAAACATGGTTTAATTCTCTTGATCCTGGTTGTGTGCGTAGTACCCAGGATATGATTTATTACTTCTCTGCTAAATATTTCCCCGCTCATAAGAGACAAGCTGCCTTAAGGGAAATATATAATTTTGTGCAAATTGAAGAAGAGAGTCTCCCAGAAGCTTGGGGGAGGCTTCTCCAATTACTAAATGCTTTGCCTAATCATCCTCTCAAGAAAAATGAAATACTTGATATCTTTTATAATGGACTAACCGATGCTTCCTGAGACTACCTGGATAGTTGTGCTGGTTGTGTTTTCAGGGATAGAGCTGTTGATCAAGCTGAATTGCTATTGAATAATATGTTGAGTAATGAAAATGATTGGACACTTCCTGAACCAACTCCTAAGCCAACTCTGAAGAAAAGGGGTATTCTATTTCCCAGTCCTGAAGATATGCAAGAAGCAAAGAAATCTATGAAAGAAAAAGGTATTAAAGCTGAAGACGTTAAGAATTTACCACCTATTGAAGAAATACATGGTCTTGATAACCCGACACAGGTAGTAAAGGTAAATTCTCTCTATAGATTTGATGAAGGTTATATTCCTTGTTATAAGTCTGCTAGCCAATGCTTAGATGAGTTTGATAATTTTATTGTTAAACAAGAAAACTTCAATTCTTATGTTGGTAGACAATTGAAATGCAATGCTGATATGCTTGAACACTTGATTGATTATATGTCTATAGTTAAAGGTGAACTTAAACTTATTAGTAAACATGCTTCTATAGTTACCACTCAAGCAGAACAAGTACTTAAGGCTCATAATGATTTGCTCAATGAATTAAAAAATAAGAAAAATGATAATGCTGTTAAAGTTATGAACCTTTGTATCCCGAGGGCCACCCCAAGAGAATTGAGCAAGATTCTCAGAGAACTAATGTTGATGCACCTAGTTTTTCTAAGAAGAAGAAGAAGAAAAATGATAGGAATTTGCATGCTTCTAGTGAACCTGTTGTTGACACCCCTGAGAATCCCAATGATATTTCTATTTCTGATGCTGAAACACAATCTCGCAATGAACATGAACCTAGTGATAATGTTAATGATGATGTTCATGTTGATGCTCAACCTAGCAATGACAATGATGTAGAGATTGAACTTGCGGTTGATCTTGATAACCCACAATCAAAGAATCAACGTTACGATAAGAGAGACTTTGTTGCTAGGAAGCACGGTAAAGAAAGAGAACCATGGTTGAGGAACCCATGCCTTTTCCTCCTAAACCATCCAAGAAGAAGGATGATGAGGATTTTGAGCGCTTTGCTGAAATGGTTAGGCCTATCTTTTTGCGTATGCGTTTGACGGATATGCTTAAAATGAACCCTTATGCTAAGTACATGAAAGATATTATTACTAATAAAAGAAAGTTACCGGAAGCTGAAATTTCCACCATGCTTGCTAATTACACTTTTTAAGGGTGGAATACCTAAGAAACTAGGAGATCCAGGAGTACAAACTATACCATGCTCCATTAAAAGAAACTATGTTAAAACTGCTTTATGTGATCTTGGAGCCGGTGTTAGTGTTATGCCTCTCTCTTTATATCGTATACTTGATATGAATAAGTTGACACCTACTGAAATATCTTTGCAAATGGCTGATAAATCAACTGCTATACCTGTCGGTATTTGTGAGGATGTGCCTGTTGTGGTTGCAAACGTTACTATTTGAACGGACTTTGTTATTCTTGATATTCCCGAGGACGATAGTATGTCGATTATCCTTGGTAGACCCTTTTTGAATACTGCAGGGTCTGTTATTGATTGCAACAAAGACAATGTTACTTTTCATGTTGATGGTAATTAGCATATGGTACACTTTCCAAGGAAACAACCTCAAAGTCCACATTATCAATTCTATTGGAAATTTTTCAACAATTACTATTGGAGGTTTTGAATTTCCTCTTCCTACTGTCAAGAAGAAATATGATATTCTTATTGTTGGGGACATGCATATCCCGGTTGAGGTAACCTAGTGTTATTCAAGATTTCTCCGGTTTCATGCGATTCGAAATGAGTTTGTTAACAAGACTTGATCAACCTTGTTAGTGGATTCCTTTTGATGAGCATGAGATGGGTGAATTTAGAAAGCACAACCTTCTGTACCCTCTTTTTACTTTCTGTTATTTATCTTAAATAAAGTAAAAACAGTATTTTCTGTCTGTTTTTTGAATTATCCTTGCAATAAAAAAATACCCATAAAATAAAAGATCGCCAAATACCGTGAAAATGAAATATGATTTTTCCAGAATATTTAAGAATTATTGGCACTGAGAACACACCAGGGGGCCTCACCGTGTGCCCACGAGGGTGGAGGGCGCACCCACCCCCTGGGCGCCCCCTGCCTCGTGGACCCCACGTGGGTCCCCTCCACTTATCCTTGCACCCACACACTTCGTCTTGCTCTAGAAAAAAATCACCCACCAGCTCAAACCTGAGTTCTAGCTCATCTTGCTGCCATTTTCGATCTCCTTGCTCAAAGCTCCATTCACAAAACCGCTTTGGGGGATTGTTCTTTGGTATGTGACTCCTCCAATGGTCCAATTAGTTTTTGTTCTAGTGCTTTATTTATTGCAAATTTTTGCTGCTTAGGTGACCCTGTTCTTGAGCTTGCATGTCAAATTTATGTGGTCAAAAGTAGTTTTAATGCATGACATGGCCTCTAGGCACTTGTAGGAGTAGTTGCTATCAATTTTGTTGAGTTTGGTTCACTTTTATTTCAAGTTACTAAAAATTTTAGAAATTTTTCAGAGGAAGAAATATGTCGGGGAAACTGATCCACGAACACCTATGGGGCCGGCGGACCGGGCCCCTTTCGGTTCGGCGGGGGGCGGAGATCGCACGAAGAGCAGATCGAGGCGAAGCACACAAGCAGTTTACCCAGCTTCGGAGCTCTCAGGAGAGATAACACTCCTACTGCTGCTTGTCTGGTTCTATTATCTGGTGTTCTTGCTCTCCCCAGTGAGAGTGTGATGTTCTCTGGGCTACCAAGGAATCGAGGCCGACTGTCCGATCCTATGAGCCGAACCCCCTCTACGTTGCGCACCTGGCGCGCCAAAGATGTCGGGGAAACTGATCCACGAACACCTATGGGGCCAGCGGACCGGGCCCCTTTCGGTTCGGCGGGGGGCGGAGATCGCACGAAGAGCAGATCGAGGCGAAGCACACAAGCAGTTTACCCAGCTTCGGAGCTCTCCGGAGAGATAACACTCCTACTGCTGCTTGTCTGGTTCTATTATCTGGTGTTCTTGCTCTCCCCAGTGAGAGTGTGATGTTCTCTGGGCTACCAAGGAATCGAGGCCGACTGTCCGATTCTATGAGCCGAACCCCCTCTACGTTGCGCATGGGCCTCCTTTTATACGCTAAAGGGGTCACCGACAGGTGGCAACGCAGAGGAGGGCAAAAACTTAAAAAGCGAGGTAGTTGATACAGTTGCTTGTACAGTGCTCCCTACCTAACCCTGACGGCAGGGGACAAGGGCATTAAATGCCCGTCTGAGTCGCCCGAACAGTGCAGAAAAGGACCGTTAGGGGCGCCACCGTTCGCCACGATGGCGATCTTGTCAGCTTCGCATGACACTGCGCACCGCTGGCTGCATAGCCTCCCGCCACGCATGCCCGGAGAGGCCCCCAGAGCGACACGTTGGTGGATGCGCTGGAGCACAGACGCAGAGTGGCCGCCTGCCGCGGCAAGCGCCTTGCCGCTATTGTTATCTTGTCGGGTCTGGAAGCTTGTCGCTCACCGGGCCTCGGTGTACCTTGTTTAGCCTTCCCGGCAAGCTCCTCTTGCCGGGGCCTTGCTGCCTTGCCGGAGCGCGTGGCGCGTCGCGACAAGTTCCTTGGAGCGCCTTGGTTGGCCTTCCCGGCAAGCTCCTCTTGCCGGGGTCTTGTATCCTTAGCTTAAATACTTTGTTCTTGGATGGCTCCAAGGGAACCTTGGGGGATCTTGGCGATCGCCCGGCAAGCCTTTGCCGCGGGGTGCTGCAACTGCCTGTGCACAAGTTTGGGGTACTAGGGTACCCTTAATCTAGTACACCGACAGGAGCCCCTGGGCCTGGGCCAGACACGGTGCCGAGCGCTGTTGGGCCAGGCCCAAGACAGGGCACGGGCACACGCGGGCTGGGCCACGCCAAATCTTGTTCCGTATCCACCGCACTCTCCCATAACGGCACGCGTTGAATGCGGCATCATGGGAGAGATCGTGGGTGGTTGTTTATTTGGAAGGCCGAAACGTCCGCCCCGTCCCTCTTTATAAGCAGAGGAAACAGGGGCAGTTCGTTCCCCCTCGCTGGTTGCTGCTACTCCTTCTTCACGAATTCCGCCGCTCCCCCCTTCTTCTCGAAGCCGAGAGAGCAGCGTTCCGCCCCCCCCATTGCCACCAGCATCACCACGCCGTCGACCTTCTCCACCACCTCTGCCATGGCCCCGATAGCCGACAAGGGAAAGGGCATGAAGTCGGCCGAGGCGCAGCGGCTCGCGGCGCTGCGGAAGGAGCGGGCGATCTTCACCCCCAGCTTGGCGTGCAGGAGCCGAGGGAGTACTTCTACCTCTTTTGGGCGACGGAGACGCGTGCGCATCCGCGCACGAGGGTACTCCCGGCCGCTGCATCGGAGTCGGCTCCAAATGGGTACCCGTTCTTCCCGCTATTCTTCTATTGCGGGCTCTGCCCGCCCTTCTCGGAGTTCTTTTGTGACATTATGAACACATATGGCTTCCGCCTCCTTGACTTCACCCCCAATGCTATCCTGACCATGGCAGTTTTCGCACACTTGTGCGAAAACTTTGTCGAAGTCCACCCTAGTGTAGCCCTTTTCCGCCATTACTTCATGCCTCGGGTAGAGAGAGGAGAGCCGCTTGCCGGAGGGATTGCTTGGATCTCGAGAGTCGGCAAGAAGGATGCGTACTTGGAGGGTGAGCTCTGCAGCAAGTGGGAGGAGTGGAGAGCGGAGTGGTGTTGGATCGTCGAGGAGGATCCGCAGCCCTTCACCGCCGTGCGCCAAACTCCAATAGTGCGCGGCAATGACTAGAGCAACGTGGCCCCGGAAGACGAGAGGCTGAAGATCGCCATCACTAGGATTCTTCGCCTCAGGCTTGCCGGGCTCACCGTAGGTGCTGTCGGGGCAGATTTCCTCCGCCGCTGCATTGCCCCCCTGCAGGAGAGGAGGAGGCCCACCTGGGAATTCAAGAATTCAGCGGACATCATGAGGCTGCGGTCGGGCCTCAACTACAACTTCACCGTCTTGGAGTTGGATGCAATGCTCTTGGAATTATTCAAACGCGACCCCCAGCACCCATTCACATTACCGAGGGGCGTAGTTCCTTTGTGCACTAACTCTTCGCTTGACCGGATCCGCGCCATGATGCCGTTGTGCGATTCACACGGCATCGTCCCAACTTGGCAAGAGCCTGCGGATGACGTTGTGCAAGCATTCTTCGACACCTTGGAGGAAGTGCCGGTCCGTGCCGACCAGCAGAAGAGCCTCACCCGTGACACCACCGACGAGGAGCTGCAACTCATCGCTACTAAGGCGGAAGAGGCTGCGGCCGCAGCTGCTGCAGGTGTGTTTGGGTTTACTGTGGAGGAGGCGGAGGCTGCAGAGGCGGCAAACCTTGCCGAACGTGCGGAGTTCATGGGCGAAGAGGAGCCTGCCGGTTTGGAAGCCGAGTCGAGCGAGGCCGGCGAGGAGGAGGCTGAGCCTTCAGAGAGGTTGCCGCAGGCGGAGCCCCCGGCCCCGCCAAGGAGGCGTCTTCGCAGGGCCGGGGATGCAGCGGGGCGGCAGCCGGCTCCACAACCACCGAGCCGCACGACGCGCTCTACTGCGGCAAGCAATGTTGCCGCGGGAGCGCCTCACGCAACAGCGGCAACTGGAGCGGGATCTTCCCGGGCCACCGCCACTGCCCCCGCCAAGCGGGCAAGGGATCCTACTCCTCCACCTCGCCGCACCGGAGGAGGGCCGGACTTCGATCTTTCCGCGCTCAGCTCTGACGAGGAGGAAGAAGAGTGAGTTTCTTTGGTGCCCTTATAATCCTTCAATCTTGCTGTTTATATCTCGTATCTGACTTGCTCCAATCTGGACTCTTTTCTTTTCAGAACACTGGCCCAGAGAGCGGCGAAGAGGGCCAAGGCCGCGGTGATCGTCATCGAGGATGACCCTATCGCGTCGGCAGGAGGTGGGCCCGAGACCATCTTGACGGACCCGGCAATCACCCCTCGGAGCAGCCCCCAGTGCAGCCCCCAGCGTAAGTTCATAGTTTAGCCTTCTGCTGTCGGGCACGCTTGAGTGCTTTTCCTTTGTTAATATCTTGCTTGTTGACTTGTGCAGGAGCAGAGCAGCCTCATCAGGAGCGCCCGGAGGCCGGTCCCGAAGTGCCACCTGCTTCGACTGCGCCGCCAAGGGAGGAGTCCCCGGCAAGGGAGCGCTCTCCGGCAAGGGGGGACTCTCCGGCAAGGGGCGGCACTGCTGATCCTGCGGCGACCGAGGCCGCAACTGAAGATCTTGGCGTAGGTAATCCGCTTGCCCAAAAACTTTCCCTTGGGTTCTGCTTCTTCCGTTTTTCCTTTCTTGGATTTTTTGATTGATTTTCCTCCCCTCTTCGTTCTTCAGACCCATCTTCGGCTGAGCCAATGGAGACAGAGGGCGCCGGCGAAGAAGGTGCCGGTGCTGATGTGACCGCCGGCGAGGAGGCCGCCGGGGCTGCTGCTGCGGAAGCCGGCGAGGTGTCGGGCGGTCGCACTGACGACCTTGAGGCCGCAGGAGCGCCGGGCGCTGCACCGACCGCCGAACCCTAGGGCGCCGGTCCGGCGCCTATTTGAAGGCCGGCGACGACATCTTCATCAAGCTACCATGGGCGTTGAGCTCCAGGGCGCCGGTCGAGGGGGAGACTTTTAACGGGGAGGTGCTCGCCTCTGCCGGACTGTCATTGGTTGACGCGCCCAACAGCAGTAGCGGCGAGCCTGAGGAGGAGCAGCTGCTGCGGAAGCTGCTGTCACTCTACCGCACCCGGAAGCCAAGCTGGCTTCCCGGGAAGTGCTTGTCGCGAAGGCGGGAGTTGACATGGAAAAGCGCGCGGAAGAGCTTCGGAGCCAAAATCAAGAAGCTCTCCGGTCCCTGGCGCAGGAGCGGGAGCGAGTCGACGAGGAGCGCACGGCCTTTCTTCTCGAGAAGGCCGAGGCTGAGGAGGAACAAAGACTTGCTGCCGAGAAGCAGTCCGCGCGGGAAGGCGAGCTAGTGCAGTGGAAGGCCCACGTCGACAGCTACGAGGAAGAGCTTGCCGAGCGTGAGCGAGCACTTGGCGGGGCGCTCAAGGAGGCAAAGGATGCCGCGGCAACTGCAGAGGCCGCCAATAAAGAGCTAGAGGAGAAGGTGGCGCGGCTGGAGGCCGATATTGGGAAGAGCGGCGAGGAGATTGCCGCGCTCAAGCGTGAGCGCGAGAAGGATGCTGCCGCCCACGGTGAGCTGCAAGGCCTTCTCGTTGAGAGGGGCAAGGAGCTCAGTGCCGCCAAGGATTCCAAAGCAGACCTGGAGCTGAAGCTGGCCATGCTGACGCAGACGCTGGAGGCCGCCAAGGAGCGGGAGAAGACCTTGGCGGAGAAAGTCAAGGCTGACGCGGCGCTGCTGGAGAGCATTGCAGTTACCCAGAACTCGTTCAGAGACATAGTGGAGCACTGAACCGAGGGCCTGGTGAACACTGCCGCCATCATCAACGAGGAGCTGGCGCAGCTGGGGATGGATGACTTTGGGTATCCTTCCGACGAGAGCCTTCAACCCAGCGCCAAGCTCAACCTATTCTTCAAGGGCGTGGCGACGGCACTCCAACGGCTCCGGGAGAGGATCCCGAAGCAGCTGGCCGACGAGTCGCGCAAAATTTGCGCCAGGGTTCTCCAGAAGGTGCTGATGAAGGTAGCCTTCCGCAATCCAGGCCTCAGCTTCACCAACGTCCTCCGATCCTTGCCGCCTGACGCCGATCTGGATGCACTCAAGGCCCTTGTCGCACCCATTGTGGACAAGGTGAGCGAGATCAAGCGAGTCGAGGGTGGACGCGTAGATTAGGCCGCCCATTTCTTCTTTTCCCTTGTCGCTGCTAGTCATGTTATGAGAACAGTCTGTTAGAGCTGCGACAAGTTATCTTTGTAATATAACTTTATTTCTGTTATCAATTGCAATGTTATTTCCTCTACTAGATTCCTTCCTTTGTATGTTATTACGCTACGCTTCTAGGGAACTTGTCGGTGCAGGCGCCCGAGCCGCGAGCGCTGAGTGCGGAACTTCAGCAGCCTGCTGGTGGCGCCGCTTCCGACAAGAAACCTTGTCGCGACTAGATGCAGCACGCTTAAGCTGTTGAGCGGACTCGAAACAAAGTAAGGGCGCAACTAGCCACGAGTTGGTTCCTCCGCGCACAGATTTTCCATACAAAGCAGGGTCGTTCGAGGAAGATAACTCAAAAATTTTAAAAGTGATTGCTCAAACTTTGGCAACTTAGCTTTTCTGTTATTTGCTTCCCGGTAAGGCAAGTCCTTGTTTGAATGACGCCTAGCCCATACCACAATCTTCTCCTTCCCCCCGGCAAACTTGTGTGCGAGAGAACCTTCTTTTCCTTTAAAAGAAAAAGCAAGAAGAGAAAATAATAATATGGAGCTCTTCGGCTCGTTACTGCTTACCGGATGTAAGTGCTGCACAAAGTGTCAGATAATCGCATGCAAGAAAGGAACTAACGCATGAAATGGACAAGCTGTGCGGAGCACATGGGTTTTTACTAATGCACGGGATCTGCGCCCGGCTTTGTACAAAGGATTACATGCAACAGCGGCAAGACTTGTACAAAAGGTGGTTGCCGAAACGGGTTCCGGCAACCGCGCCTTATGGGAAAAACTTACGAAGATGTTCTATGTTCCAGGAGTTGCTCACTGGAACGCCATCTTCGGTCTCAAGGCGGACAGCGCCAGGCCTTGTGACTCGTCTCACCCGATAAGGGCCTTCCCACTTCAGCGTCAACTTGTTGGAATTCTTGGCGGACTGAACGCGCCGAAGAACAAGGTCGTCTTCCTCGAAGCTTCTGGCTTTAACTTTGCGGCTATGATAGCAGCGCAAAGCTTGCTGGTATCGAGCAGCTCGTACAGCAGCCTGAAGACGATCTTCCTCAAGGAGCAGCGCCTCGTCTTGCCGCATATGTTCTTGCTCAAGCTCATCATAAGCGAGCACTCGAGGTGATCCGTATACGAGTTCCGTGGGGAGAACTGCCTCTGCTCCATAGACTAGAGCGAAAGGTGTCTGGCCAGTGGCTCGATTTGGCGTCGTTCTGATCGACCAAAGAACCACCGGCAGCTCCTCGATCCAGTTCCTTCCGCACCTGTGCAGCCTGTCGAAAGTTCTGGTCTTGAGTCCGCACAACACTTCAGCATTTGCCCTTTCTGCTTGACCGTTGCTTCTCGGATGAGCAACAGAAGCGAAGCAGACCTTGGCGCCAAGGTCTTGGACGTACTGCATGAAGGTGCGACTCGTGAATTGCGTGCCGTTGTCGGTGATGATCCTGTTAGGGATCCCGAAACGGCAAACAATCGACCTGAAGAACTTGACTGCTGACTGTGCTGTCACCTTCCTCACTGGTTGCACTTTCGGCCACTTTGTGAACTTGTCGATTGCGACGTACAAGTACTCAAAGCCCCCGACAGCGCGGGGGAAGGGGCCGATGATATCGAGCCCCCAGACCGAAAATAGCCAGGATAAAGGGATCATCTGGAGAGCTTGAGCTGGCTGGTGTATCTGTTTGGAGTGGAACTGGCACGCTTCACACTTGGTTACTTGTGCAGTTGCATCCTGGAGGGCTGTCGGCCAAAAGAAACCTTGCCGGAAAGCTTTGCCGGCAAGTGCTCTTGCGCCAATGTGGTGTCCACATATGCCTCCATGTATCTCCGCCAACAGCTTTCGTCCATCTTCCCGGCGAACACACTTCAATTTCACACCGTTGAGTCTTCTTATGTACAGTATGCTATCGACAAACTGGTACATACTTGACTGCCGGGCTACTCTTTCTGCTTCTTCTTGTTCTTCGGGAAGTTCTCCTGTCTGAAGGAAGTGGACAATCTGCTGTGCCCATGCTGGAGCTTGTGGCTCGACAACAAGGACTAAAGGCACATTTGCTGCTGCGGGAACATCTGCTTCTACGACAAGGACTTGCGGCCCTGTCGGAGCTTGATGTTCCCCGGCAAGCTTGCCGGAGCAAAACTTGTCGCGAGCGTCTGCTTCAACAGAACAAACCATAAGGCTTGCCGGAGCAGGCTCCCCTCAGCCTTCTTGGTGTTGATCTTGGGGACTTTCTTGGCGGCGGCTTCGGGGAGCTCTGCCGGAAAGTAGTCGCCGGAAACCAACTTTCTATTCTTGCTTTGTCCAGTTGATGGTGTTACGGATGGTTGAGTCAACTTAAGCACAAAATTCCCTTGTTCCACATGTAACTTTAGTGCGGCGCACTTTGACAGGCCATCAACAATATCATTCTGAGCTCTTGGGATATGCTCCATTTGTAGGCCGTCAAAGTGCTCTTCTAGCTTCCTCACTTCATCAACATACGCTTCCATCAACGGACTCTGGTAGTTCTTGTTCACTTGTCGAACGACAAGCTGCGAGTCACCCCTGACAATGAGCTTCTTGATCCCAAGGTCTGCTGCGATTCTGAGACCGGCAAGCAATCCTTCATACTCTGCTGTATTGTTGGTTGCTTGCTCTTTGGGAAAATGCATCTGGACTACGTACTTGAGGTGCTCTCCGGTGGGTGCGACAAGCAGCACGCCTGCACCGGCGCCTTGCAGCGAGAAGGCACCATCAAAGTACATCAGCCACTCTTTGCTTGTCTCTTTGACGGGGATGCTCGTTTCTGGAATTTCTTCATCTGGGGTTGGCGTCCACTCTGCTATGAACACTGCCAATGCTCTGCTTTGGATTGTTGAGGTGCTCTCAAACTTGAGGCCAAAGCTTGACAGTTCCAGCGCCCACTCGACAATCCTGCCTGTTGCTTCTGGATTTTGCAGTATCCTCTTCAGCGGAAAGCGAGTGACGACTGTGATCTCATGTGCTTGGAAGTAATGGCGCAGCTTTCTCGAGGCCATGAGGAGGCCGAAAAGCAACTTCTGCACACCAGAGTACTTTGATCTAGCCCCCTGCAGAAGAGAACTGACAAAGTAAACTGGGCGCTGCACCATTCTTCTTGGCATCTCATCATGCTCCTGCGCAAACCCATGTTTGTCGGGACCAGAGCTTATCGACGAAGCCCCCTGCTTGTCGCTGGATGGATTTGCCGTGGTTGCTGGCTCATCATCCGCCTCCCTCTCCGCCACTAACGCAGCACTAACCACTTGATTGGTTGCTGCTATATACAGCAGCAACTTCTCTTGCGGCTTAGGTGCGACAAGCGTTGGAGTGGAGGACAGGTATCTCTTCAAGTCCTGCAGCGCAGCCTCCGCTTCCGGAGTCCATTTCATTGGACCTGCCTTTTTCAAAATTTTGAAAAATGGCAGGGCGCGCTCAGCAGATCTAGAGATAAACATGCTGAGAGCAGCCATGCAACCGGCAAGCCTTCGTACATCCTTGACGCGCTTTGGTGCTTCGATCTTCTCGATGGCTTTGATCTTGTCGGGATTGGCTTCAATTCCCCGCTGAGACACGAAGAACCCGAGAAGCTTGCCGGAAGGGACTCCAAACCGCACTTCTCGGGGTTAAGCTTGAGGTTGATCTTGCGCAGGTTTGCAAATGTTTCGTCTAAATCTTGAATCAAGGTCGCTTTGCTCTTGCTCTTGACCACTATGTCATCCATGTAAGCTTCCACATTTCTGTGTATTTGTGGCTCAAAAGCATGGTGGACTACCCTTGCGAATGTTGAACCAGCATTCTTCAAACCGAAAGGCATCCGCACGAAGCAGTATGTGCCACACGGGGTGATAAATGCGGTTTTCTCTTCATCCTCTTCGGCCATGAAGATCTGATGATATCCTGAGTATGCATCAAGGAATGAAAGCAAATCACATCCGGCTATGGAGTCGACAATCTGGTCAATACACGGCAAGGGAAATGGGTCTTTGGGACAAGCTTTATTAACATCAGTGAAGTCAATACAAAGTCTCCATTTCCCATTAGCCTTGCGCACAACAACAGGATTGGCCAACCACGTGGGATGGAGTACTCCTCTGACAAGGCCTGCTGCTTCCAACTTCTTGATTTCTTCTGCGATGAATTCTTGGCGCTCTACTGCCTGCTTCCTGACTCTCTGCTTGACGGGCCGTGCATGAGGACAAACGGCAAGGTGGTGCTCAGTCACTTTCCTGGGAACACCAGGGATATCAGACGGTTGCCACGCAAACACGTCGACATTCGCCTGCAGGAAAGCAACGAGCGCGCTTTCCTATTTGGGGTCAAGAGTGGCGCTAATGGTGAAGGTACTACCAGTGCCATCCTCCTTGGCGGACACCTTCTTAGTCTCAGGTGGAGCTGCCATTGCCTTCTTACAGTTGCCGGTGGAGCTCGATGGTGCGTCCTCGACGGTGGCGCAGCACTCCGAGGAGGTGCGCTTGCCGGAGTAGGCATCAGAGCTCTTGCCGGACTTGGTCTTTTTCTTCCCCCCGGGAGCTTCAGCGGCAAGTGTCCTCCGTTCTGCTGCAGCTGCTGCTTCCCGGTAGATCTTGTCGGCACAAATAAGAGCATCCTTCTTGTCGCCAGGGACAGAGATGATACTTATTGGGCCTGGCATTTTCAGTACGTTGTACGCATAGTGAGAGCCTGCCATGAACTTGGCGAGTGCCGGACGGCCAAGGATTCCATTATAAGGTAATGGAATGTCGGCAACGTCAAACATGACCTTCTCAGTCCTGAAGTTCAGCTCACTGCCAAATGTTACCGGCAACGTGATCTTTCCCTTTGGCTTGCTCCTTCCCGGGTTGATTCCTTGAAATGTGCCGGTCTCTTCGAGCTCGCTGTCAGGGATCTGGAGCTTTTGGAGCACCGCGGAGGAGATCAGATTCAAGCCGGCCCCGCCGTCAACTAGCATCTTAGTGACCTTGAGGTTGCGGATTGTTGGTGAAACCAACATCGGCAAGCACCCGACCGCAGTTATGCGATCCGGGTGGTCCTCAATATCAAAGATGATAGGCGTGCCGGACCATTTCAGAGGCTTGCGTGACTCGACGGGTGGTTCTGCGGCATTAACTTCCCGCACCCACTGCTTGAGCTGGCGGTGCGAGGCATGCAGAGAAGCACCACCGTCAACGCACAGGACCTCTGTGGCTTTCTGGAACTCCTGCTCATCAGTCTCCTCATCGTCCATATCTTCATCGTCGCCGTCATCTTCATCCTTGTCGCGGCCGCGAGGAGGTCTGTCTCCTTGCCGCTGCTTGGCCTTGCCGCGGCGTCCTCCTCGGCCGGGACGTTTCTTGCCGGATCCACCAGCTCCTTCCTGGGCCTTCTCTTTATCGCGCCGCTCGTATTCAGCTTTCTGTTACTCAACAAGCTGCTCGACTCTCTTACAGTTCTGAAGATCATGGCCCTTGGTGCGGTGAATCTTGCAATACTGCTTATTGGTGCCATCCTGCTTGTCGGCGACCGCCACCTCCGCGGCAACCTCCTTGCCGGAGTCACCAGCTTTGGCTTCCTTGGCGCCGCCACCATTGCCGGACTGCTCAACAACTAGCACTTCTTTGCCTTTCCTCCTTCTGTTGTTCCGCCGCCGATTTTTCCTTGTCGGGGCAGCATCTTCACTGTCAGATCCCCCTGCTCCTATATTTTCTCCGGGGAGTCTCCTCCCTTCCTCAGCACGCGCGCACTTGTCGGCCAGTGCATATAACTCACTAACTTCCCTGATCTTGCACATCGCCATTTCCTCCCTCATCCTGCGGTTCCGCACGTTCTGATGGAACGCGCTGATCACCGCGGCAGGGTGGACGTCTGGGATGTTGTGCTGCACACTACTGAATCTCTGAATGTACTTGCGCAGGGGCTCCCCTTCCTTCTGGGCGAGCAGATGAAGATCACTCTCCTGGCCATGAGGCTTTGTGTCCGCCTGTAAAGGCGCCGACAAACTGATGGCACAGATCAACCCAAGAGGATATGGAGTTGTCCGGCAAGTGCATGAGCCAGGATCTGACATTGGGCTTGAGCACCAGCGGGAAGTAGTTGGCAAGGATCTTGTCGTCTCGTCCCCCGGCAGCTTGCACCGCAATGGTGTAGATGCTGAGGAACTCTGACGGATGCGTCTTGCCGTCATACTTCTCCGGTACGTCTGGCTTAAAGTTCTTTGTACTGGGCCACTGGACTTGCCGCAGCTCACGAGTGAACGCAGGACAACCTACCGCGTACGGCAGATCGCCTGGTTCCCCTGGCGCATGCATGCCAACAGAGGGCCCAGCGCGCTCGTCGGATTGACGTCGCGCTTCTCTTCGGCGCTCGATGCGGGTTCGAGCGTCTTCTTGTTGTCGATCATGAAGAACTTGGCGCTGATCGCGACGAGCTCGTGGATCCGACGATGCAGTGGAGTCGCTGTCGAGGTGGATCCGGCGAGTCGGCGATCTTGGCCTTCGGGGCGGTGATTGCATGGTAGTTGCGCCTCCGCCCGTTTCGTCGCCACCGGCTCGCGTCCGGCGGTCCTGCCGCGGCGGCGACACGCTCAGCCGCCGTGGAGTGTCGCCGTTGGTGTAGCCGATGAGACTCTGAATGGTGGCTCTCCATTCGTCGATCTTGTCTGATGTCGGAGGGTAATCTAAGAGAAGTTGAGCTCGCGCCAAGGCTTCTGCTAGGGTGGTGGGTGGCAGTGGCGGACGGCGCGAGGAACGGGACGTGCTCGGACTTCTAACTATGTTAGAAGGAGCAGTATCCCGTCCAGGCGACCGTGCCCCGCTCGTGCCAGCATGCTGGCGTGCATGCTGGTCTTGAGCGCTCCGAGATCCACCAGCTTTGTCTTGGGCTATCATGCGTATGGCACTGCTAGTGCCATGACGCTGTTGATCTTGCGCCTCCTGAGAGTGGCGTGGAACATGTACAGTCGCCGAGGTTTGTGCAGCCTTGTTCTTGGACCTGGCGGCATCATGGGCTTCCTCGTCGACGTTCTTTCTTCCGCCGGCGTCCATCCCACCACTCGTTTGCCCCAACGGTGGCGGAAGTGACGTGGATGGAGCGGCCGCCGCCGAAGTCTTCTTCTTCGGTGGCATGTTGATGAAGGGAATAAGGATCTAGCTCGTGTGAACGCCGGATCAGGTTCACGCCATCTCGACGCCCCCTACCTGGTGCGCCAAAGATGTCAGGGAAACTGATCCACGAACACCTATGGGGCCGGCGGACCGGGCCCCTTTCGGTTCGGCGGGGGGCGGAGATCGCACGAAGAGCAGATCGAGGCGAAGCACACGAGCAGTTTACCCAGCTTCGGAGCTCTCCGGAGAGATAACACTCCTACTGCTGCTTGTCTGGTTCTATTATCTGGTGTTCTTGCTCTCCCCAGTGAGAGTGTGATGTTCTCTGGGCTACCAAGGAATCGAGGCCGACTGTCCGATCCTATGAGCCGAACCCCCTCTACGTTGCGCATGGGCCTCCTTTTATACGCTAAAGGGGTCACCGACAGGTGGCAACGCAGAGGAGGGTAAAAACGTAAAAAGCGAGGTAGTTGATACAGTTCCTTGTACAGTGCTCCCTACCTAACCCTGACGACAGGGGACAAGGGCATTAAATGCTCGTCTGAGTCGCCCGAACAGTGCAGAAAAGGACCGTTAGGGGCGCCACCGTTCTCCACGATGGCGATCTTGTTAGCTTCGCATGCCACTGAGCACCGCTGGCTGCACAGCCTCCCGCCACGCACGCCCGGAGAGGCCCCCAGAGCGACACGTTGGTGGATGCGCTAGAGCGCGGACGCAGAGTGGCCGCCTGCCGCGGCAAGTGCCTTGCCGCTGTTGTTATCTTGTCGGGTCTGGAAGCTTGTCGCTCACCGGGCCTCGGTGTACCTTGTTTAGCCTTCCCGGCAATCTCCTCTTGCCGGGGCCGTGCTGCCTTGCCGGAGCGCGTGGCGCGTCGCGGCAAGTTCCTTGGAGCGTCTTGGTTGGCCTTCCCGGCAAGCTCCTCTTGCCAGGGTCTTGTCTCCTTAGCTTAAATACTTTGTTCTTGGATGGCTCCAAGGGAACCTTGGGGGATCTTGGCGATCACCCGACAAGCCTTTGCCGCAGGGTGCTGCAACTGCCCGTGCGCAAGTTCGAGGTACTAGGGTACCCCTAATCTAGTACACCGACAAAATATGTTTAGGAGAATGTACGAAGGTGGTTCCTCAAGGAAGCAAGGCCCAAGGCCCGCAATACGCAAGCCGGACAATGAACTACCAAGGGAGGCTCAAGTGCGGCCTTGTGAATGGCCGTCAGAGGATTTCATGATCTAGGCAGGCATCAAGGAAGAATTTGACGCATATGTGTGTAACACTGATCTTGAGAGCTTCAAGTCAGATAAGTGCCGGCAATACCTCTATTTGACTGATTCATTCGTGAGAAGGTTTAAATTTACATACTCGCGCAATTCTCACAATGTCTTATTTGATCTTTATGATAAATCTTATACCATGGACTTAGAAGATTTTAATACTGCTTGTAAACTCCCGCAGTGGGGTAGTGCTAGTGAACCTCGCAAATCTTAATTTAAAGAATTTCTTGCTAGTATCACTATGGGGGAATCTAGATAAATAACACAAGCTACCATAGGGAGCATTCATTTTCCTGCCATACATTATTTTGCTCTCTTCGTGTGTAGATGCATTAATGGTAAGGATGAGGCATGCCACATGTGTGTTCCTGATCTTAGTGTTCTCAAGAGTGCTATATTAGGAGATAAACAATACAATTTGGGGGCTATTGTTGCACGTAGGTTGCATCTTAATGGTTTAACTGGAGATTTGTTTGGTGGAATTTATGCAACTCGTGTAGCTAACTTCCTTGGTATACCCATACGTGGGGATGATATTGAGTTGCCTCCTGCTTATCTAGATTATAATGCTATGGTTCATTATCAGTTTGTTGAGAGGAACGATCAGTTCCTCCAGTACCGACTAATCTTTGACAGACGGCGCACCGTCCATGTTGTTCTCCCTGCTCCTGCTTTCTTTGATTTTCAGACAAAAGGAAGATATGTTATAACCAGGGAGGAGGCGAACGAGTACGAGAGGAGGACGGAGGCAGCCCGCCTCCAAGCTGCAGCTCATGAGGCAATTGCCGCTGCATCCCAGTACGACCCCAGCTACAACTATGATCCATGGGCATAGACCAACTTAGGCCAAAAGCCTAAGCTTGGGGGAGTACATATTTCTCACCGACATTACATTCATGTTCACACACTCATGCCAGTTGTCGGTGCTCATACTTTTTCATTGTATAATCCACGCTAGTTTATTTTCTGGTTTAAGCTTTCTTGTGTGTTTGAAAAACCTTAAGAAAAACCAAAAAAAAATTACTTGTAGCTTTTAGCTTTTTTACTTTCCATGCTTGTAGCAGTAGTAATTAAAAAGAAAACCCAAAAAGATTTCTTGTTCTTCTTTTGCTTGTTGGGAGCTTTCCCGTGTAAATAGTTTTATTTATTTCTTGTTCTTTGGGGGTCGAGAGGAGAAGACCATGATGAAAATGTTGGGGCTCTCATATGCATTATTGTTGATCTAACAAAGAGCCCATATTACCTTGTCTTCTCCCTTGAATTGAATGCTTGCAGATTCCAGCTTAGTCCAATGCACATGCACTATTATTATTATCCACACTATTCGGTTGTGCAAGTGAAAGGCAATAATGACGATATATGATGGACTGATTGAGATGAGAGAAGCTGGTATGAACTCGACCTCTCTTGTTTTTGTAAATATGATTAGTTCAGCATTCCTGATTCAGCCTATTATGAATGAAACATGTTTGCAATGACAATTAGAGATTATAGTTGCTCATGCCATGCTTAATTTGCTAGGAGTTTATAATGGACCTTGCGTGCCAACATGCTATTAAAATGGTTGTGATGTGGTATGATAGGGTGGTATCCTCCTTTGAACGATTCGAGTGGCTTGACTTGGCACATGTTCACACATGTAGTTGAAACAAAATCAACATAGCCTCCACGATACTTATGTTCATGGTGAATTATATCCTACTCATGCTTGCATTCAGTGTTGATTAATTTTAATGCATGTTCATGACTATTGTCGCTCTCTAGCTGGTCGCTTCCCAGTCTCTTTCTAGCCTTCACTTGTACTAAGCGGGAATACTGCTTGTGCATCCAATTCCATAAACTCCAAAAGTTATTCCATATGAGTCCACCATACCTTCCTATATACGGCATCTACCTGCCATTCCAAGTAAATTTGTATGTCAACGGTACATACATGTCAGTTCCCCTTCTGTCACTGGAATCAAGCACCGTAAGATCGAACCCACTACAAAGCACCTCTTCCCATTGCAAGATAAATAGATCAAGTTGGCCAACCAAAACCCAAATATTGGAGAAGAAATACGAGGCTATAAGCAATCATGCATATAAGATATTGTAGGATCGAAAGTATGTCTAGAGGGGGGTGATTAGACTACTTGACCAAATAAAAACTTAACCTTTTCCCAATTTTAGTTCTTGGCAGATTTTAGCTATTTTAGGACAAGTCAAGTAATCATCACACAATTCAAGCAAGCATGCAAAGAGTATATTGGCAGCGGAAAGTAAAGCATGCAACTTGCAAGAATATAAAGGGAAGGGTTTGGAGAATTCAAACGCTATTGGAGACACGGATGTTTTTCCCGTGGTTCGGATAGGTGGTGCTATCCTACATCCACGTTGATGGAGACTTCAACCCACGAAGGGTAACGGTTGCGCGAGTCCACACAGGGCTCCACCCAAGGGCAATGGTTGCGCGAGTCCACGGAGGGCTCCACCCACGAAGGGTCCACGAAGAAGCAACCACCCAAAAAGGGTCCACGAAGAAGCAACCTTGTCTATCCCACCATGGCCATCGCCCACGAAGGACTTGCCTCACTAGCGGTAGATCTTCACGAAGTAGGCGATCTCCTTGCCCTTACAAACTCCTTGGTTCAACTCCACAATCTTGTCGGAGGCTCCCAAGTGACACCTAGCCAATCTAGGAGACACCACTCTCCAAGAAGTAACAAATGGTGTGTAGGTAATGAACTCCTTTCTCTTGTGCTTCAAATGATAGTCTCCCCAACACTCAACTCTCTCTCATAGGATTTGGATTTGGTGGAAAGAAGATTTGAGTGGAAAGCAACTTGGGAAGGCTAGGGATCAAGATTCATATGGTAGGAATGGAATGTCTTGATCTCAACACATGAGTAGGTGGTTCTCTCTCAGAACAAATGAGTTGGAATGATGTGTGTATTATGATGGCTCTCTCACTGAACGAGAAAGAGGTGGAGGGGTATATATAGCCTCCACACAAAATCCAACCATTACACAGTTTTCCAATCTCGGTGGGACCGAATATAAACTCGGTCTGACCGAAATAGTAAACCTAGTGACCGTTAGGAATTTCGGTGGGACTGACATGCAACTCGGTGGTACCGATTCGGTTAGGGTTTGGGCATAACATAATCTCGGTGAGACCGATTACACAAACTCGGTGAGACCGAATTTGGTAATTAGCTAACCAAAGAGTTGGTCAGGCAAACTCGGTGGGACCGATTTGCTCTTTCGGTGGGACCGAGTGGAACTCGGTGAGACCGAAAAGTTACAAAGGGGAAACACTGAGTTTACATTGCAATCTCGGTGGGACCAAAAAGTTACGAAAGGGAAACAGAGAGTTTGCAACCCCATCTCGGTGGGACCGAGATCCTTATCGGTAGGACCGAATTGCTAGGGTTTGGCAGTGGCTAATGACAAGTGAAACTCGGTGGCGCTGGATAGGAAAAATCGGTAGGACCGAGTTTGGCTTAGAGTTTAGGTCATATGTGGATGTGGGAAAGTAGTTGAGGGTTTTGGAGCATATCACTAAGCACATGAAGCAAGAGGCTCATTAAGCGACACCTCATCCCTCCTTAATAGTATTGGCTTTTCCTATGGACTCAATGTGATCTTGGATCACTAAAATATAAAATGAAGAGTCTTGAGCTTTTGAGCTTGAGCCAATCCATTGTCCTTAGCATTTTGAGGGTTCCACTTTCACATCCATGCCATGCCAATCATTGAGCATTCCTGAAATAATTATCTTGGAATAGTATTAGCTCAATGAGCTATATGTTGTTATGAATTACCAAAACCACCTAGGGATAGTTGCACTTTCAATCTCCCCCTTTTTGGTAATTGATGACAACATATAGATCAAAGCTTCGACAAAAGATAATAAGCATGAAATATATCGTCGCTTTGAGAAGTATGTGATAAGTAAGAGATCCCCCTAAACTTGTGCATATTTAAAATTTGCTTCGGACTGCAAATGCACAAAGAGTTAGAGTCATGGGTTACTCTTCCATGTCACATAAATCTTGGTGGAGCGCTCAAAATGATGAGATTGAAATGCATGCACTCATCAGCAAGAATAGTGAATGATCACAAACGATAGATAGAATGGTAATATTTAAGCAAGCATTAAGCAAACGTTAAGTGTAGCTTATGATCAAACACATGATCATCGATGTCTCACAAGCATAAGGACGTAGTATCAAGCACTCAAAAGCAGAAAAGGTTCGAAAAACCACCAAATAAAGCAAGAGAGAAAAGCAACACTCTCTCTCTCTCTCGAAGCCTATGATCTATACATCTTCTCCCCCTTTGGCAACAAGTTACCAAAAAGTTCCTAGAAAATGCATAGTGCTAAATCGACGCTCAGGCTTGATCTTCAGGTGGTGGTGGAGTCCGGATCACTCCAAGGACGAAGGCTTCTGTAGATGTTGAAGTAGTCGCTGGAGTTGGAGCTGAAGTAGACGCTGGAGCTGAGGCCGTAGCTGGTGCTGAAGTAGTGGCTCTGGTGTCAGCAACTGGCAGTGCAGACGACCTCGGACCTCGTGGCACTCTAGAAAATGCTTGAGTTGTGGTCCTGCCTCTCCTCTCATTCATGTCCTCCTGGAGCTGCTCCACTGCAGACTGTACTTCTGTTACCTTGACATCCAAGTCATAGAACTTTTGTTCGATGATCCTCTCTAGGCTCTGCTGATTTTTAGTGAGGTTTACCAAAATTTGCTCAATTCTCAGCGTGGATGCAATCAAGTAACTGAGCTGCTCTTGCTTGGTCTTCAAGAAATAGTCAGATGCCTCCTCTTGAGTAGGCATCCTGGCAGCTTTTTCCTTCTTCACCTTCTCCTTCTTTGCATATGCTTGTGTAGATGATGGCTCATTCTCTGTCATCACAACTTCATTGTCCTCGAAATCTGGACGGATGGGCAGGTGTTCCTTATCCAACAAATATACGCCCGTGCCCATCTTGGAGTTGATGAGCTCCTGAATCTGAGGGGCATATCCACAGCTCCTCTTCTGATCTGCAGCTGTCCTCTTAACGGTTTCCACAATGAGACTCATGACCTTGAATTTTTGAGGCACATCAAACACATGTAGCAAATTGATCACGTGTCCTCTGATCATCTTGTGATCTCCAGATTTAGGCAGTAGAGTGTGCCTAAGGATCCAGTTGATCGTAGGCAATCCTGATAGCAGATAATGCACTGAGCCAAACTTGAATGTGTCAAGTGCTTCATTGGGGATCTCCTTGTACATGTTGGACATTGAGTTATGATCCATTTTCTTCTTGGCATAGATATCCAAGTCCTCATCTTGCTCTTCTGGGGCATTGATAATCTGTGCCCACTCAGCCACTGTAGATTGGTACCTTGTACCCTCTGACATCCATGTAATCCTTCCATCCGGATAAAAGTGAGCTGTGGAGTAGAACTGCATGATGAGTTCCTCGTTCCACTTTGTGAGCTTCTGCCCAACAAAGTCAGCTACTCCATAAGCACTAAAGCTGTCAAATACTCCTGGGTAGTACTCTTCATTCTCCTTGATATAGGTCCAGTCGACCCATCTCATGTCACATACGATTGGCTTCTTGTCAAGTAGCACTGTCTCATAGAAATCTTGCTGCTCTTGGTGTGAAATCTGTAGTCCACGGTAGTCCTTCTCCTAGAAGCATATGGATCTGCTTCTCTCCATTTCCTGAGCCCTGAGTCTCTCCTGAGCTTCATATCCTCAGCCACAGGATGAGCATCGTTGTGGTCTGGGATCTTGGGCTTGAGCTTCCGAAGGACATTCTCTTCCTCATCCTCAATAGCTTCAGGCACTGGGGCCTTGTTCTTTTCTGCAGCTGGGATGCTTCGTGTGTTTCTCTTTGGAGCTGTCTTAGGCTTAGATGCAGCCTTAGGAGCTTCCTTGGGCTTGGATGCAGCTGTACCTGACCTTATGGCATCTCCCATAAGTTTGGCTGCTTTGGGCGCTGGTGCAGCTGCCTCTTCTTCCTCCTCCTCTTCTACCATGATGGAGGCTCTCCCAAGCACTTTGGCTACAGTCTTCTTTACCCTCTCTTTCCTTTTCTTCCTCTCAGCAGCAGTGGGCTCAATGGGAGCAGGTGCAGGCTTCTCAGTTGAAGCTCTAGCCTTTGACATTGGCTGCCTGCCTGCTGGCCTCTTGACTTTCAGTCCTGGCTTTGAGCCTTGAGCTGGCTCAACTCTCTTGGAGGTGGCCTCTTCCTCTGCCACATAGTCCTCATCTTCAGAATCAGACGTTCTCTTCTTCCTTTGACGTGTGGCAGCCTTTGGCAAATTGCTAGGAGTGCTCCTGCTGCCTTCATAGATGAACTGGAGGGACTAGTGCCCTCACTCATGACCACTTGCTGCTCTGACAGATTCTGGCTATCACTCTGGTCTGACATGCTGTAAACTGACTGCTGACCCTGTGAGTAGATTATAGAAGAGATAGAGTGGATGAGCATCACAAAAAGCAGAGATTTTTGCAAAAGATTAATTCAAAAACTTAGTTTTAGTTTTCCACAGAAAGCATCTCGGATCTACCGATTTTCAAACTCGGTGATACCGAAGCAGTTTTGGAACCTAAACTAGTGAACTCGATAGGACCGAGTCACAGTTCGGTGGCACCAAGACTGCTAGGGTTTCACTGAATTCAAAAATCGGTCACACCGATAGTAATTCTCGGTCAGACCGAGTCTCACTTGTGCAATGGCATAAGCCAAATCGGTGGGACCGAGTTTTTCAACTCGGTGGGTCCGAGATGGTTTCGGCGGAAACCTAAACCTAGAATTTTTGAATCAAACCTAATCTATGAGCGTTTTGACTGGATAGAAGATTATCAAACGTGGCCAGAAACAATGTGATCACAATGTGCTAGGAATCAGATTGAGGAATAGCACAAAGATCAAGTCCATACCCTAGTTCGGCGTGGACTTGCTACGGCGGCAACGGCGGGGCAGGAATCCCATTGATGGCGGCGGAGACCAGCGACAGGAGGCTGCTGGCGGCGAGGAGACGATCCAGAGACCACGAAGGCAGAGCAGGCTATCGCGCGGGCGTGGAGATTTCAGAGAAATTTCCAAAATTCTGCCCGTGACTATATATAGCCCGACCCTGTCGGTGTGACCGAGTGGAACAACTCGGTGGCACCGAGATTCATAACTGCGTGCAGTTACTGAAACTCGGTGTGACCGAAAAGTTCAAATCGGTTGCACCGAGATCGAAAACCTAGATCAACTTAATGAACTCGGTAGGACCGAAAATGGAGTATCGGTCAGACCGAGATTCATAAAGAGGTTTTGGAAGTTTGAGTCTATGACGAATCGGGGACTCCGAGCGCTCCTCACACAGAGTGGTTCGAATCTGACTTGATCAAATTTTGTGATGCAGCATGAATAGAGTTTGAGACGAGAAAAGCATAGATAGCTAGAGGAGGTTCTTAGGCATTCTTGTCCATCCACTTGGCAAAAGAAGATAAAGCCAAACAATCAAAACAACAAGTGGATGTCCTCGAATGAGTAAAATATGCAATCAGCATGCTCACACAATAAGATAGCAAATGAAATATGTGTCAAAGCATGCACAACCAATTCTAGCATCTATCAAGCAATTTGCGATGACTAGGTCATCTATATATGAGTATATTGACTTAGGAGTCAAGTGAGAACACTTGATCGTAGGTCATACTCATCGTTTAAGCTCAAGTGGGGTTACCACTTTTACATAAAGCATTGTTTTGTTCACACCTTTAGAGTTGCTTTAGCTCAAGTCTTAGAGTAAAGCTCCCCCTAGATGTGATACCCCCCTAAGAGGGATGAACTAACCTTGGGTTTTGTCGATGATGACTTCATGTAGACATTGAAGATGTGGATGCTCAATGTTGATGTAGATCTCTTGGAGCTATCCGTTTGAGTGAATTGCACTTTCAATACCTACATGGGTTAGTCCCATAAGGAACAAACAAGGATATCCATAGACATAGAGTGATGCACACAAAAGATGATGTCCATGAAAACTTTTAGGTTACCTTGTCCCTTGTCTTACCAACAAGAGGGTTTGTGACTCCTTGAACTAGTGCAAGATGTGGAAGTTGATTGCACTTGTTCTTGCCAAAATGATAAGAGTGAAGTATGTTGGCGGAGTCACCCTCAAGAACTCTCTAGTTCTTCTTCTTTTGGATCCACATCATCTTGATGGGAATCCTTGGAGTTATAGTCGTACTTGATGAAGTGGAACTTGAGGTAGTCTTGGGAATTCACTTGACTAAGGTCTTAGGAGCTTCTTCAAATGCATCAATTTCCTCTTGAAGCTTGTCCTTCCCTTTTTGCTCGTAGTCTTGTGGTGGAAGATCATCTTGAGCTTGTGTCCCCTTGAAAAAAGTATACTTCTCTTATTGAGGGACAAACTTTGTCTTGGGGTATTGATCTTCTTCCCATTCAACTCCATTGGCATTGAACTTTCGTTCAAAACCAATACCTTGATTCTTCCGGTGCATTCCTTGCTTGCGCACAATTTCCTCGAATTGCTTACTCCCGGCAAGGCTTTTGTACACTCCTTTCTCTATAATTCCCTTCAATAAGCTATTTTCTTGCTCAAGTGTAACTTGGCTAAGAGAATCATTAGTGGAATCAAGAGAACTACTAGAAGCAACAATATTGGATTTAGCATGATCATTGTTACTACTAGCGGAAGAATCTTTCTTGTTAGATTTGACTTGAGGCATGTAAGTGGATAAGAGTAAATGCTTGGCAATGTAAGAAGAACTTTCTTGCGGAGATCATCATTGATTGCCTTTAAGAACTCATGCTCTTGCTCAAGATTGAGCTTTTCAAAGCGTAGCTTCTCATGAGCTCTTAAAAGTTCTCGATGATCTTCGAAGATAGTGTCATGAGCTAACTTAAGAGTTTTTAGTTCTTTAGTTAGAGCCTCAATCTTCTCCTTATCATTGTCATTCGTTTTATCTTGATTAGCATGATTAATTGGTCTTTCATCATAGTATTCATCACTAGAGTTGTCGCCAAGCAAATCATCACCTAACAAGTCATCTTCATCACTATCGAAATCAACATACTCGGGGTGTGTTACCTTAGGACCTTTGGCCATGAAGCATCTTCCAATTCCTTCATTTGGTGAGTCAAATATGTCGTAGGAGTTGGTTGACACAAGTGCTAGACTGGCAACACCTTCATCTTGAGTATCTTCGGAGTCGGAGTGATAACTTCTCTCGGAGTGGCTGTCGGAGTCGGAGCCGGATACCCATTCACCAACATGAGCTTGATGTCTTCGTCTTGTGTAGCTCCTTGATGATTTTTCCTTCCTTTCCGAATCCTTGCTTCTCCGTGAGTATCTTCGTTCATAACGATCATCTCTGCTCCTTCTCTCTCTTGGTGGTGATCCTTTGCTTCTTCTTTTTGGAGAATCTTCTCTTCTCTTGTAGGGAGCCATACACTCGTTGGAATAGTGTCCGGGTCTTCCACAATTGTAGCAGTTTCTCTCTCGACTAGAAGATCTTTTGTCATTGTAGGACCTTGACTTGGAGCTTCTATCTTTGCTTCTACTCTTGTAGAACTTGTTGAAGTTCTTCACCATTAAGCTCAATTCTTCATTGAAGTCTTGTTTCTCACTTGATGATGTAGGGGCTTCACATGAGGCTTTATAGGCACCACTTGACTTGTTGTGAAGTTCCTCTTTATCCTTAAGTGACATCTCATGAACAACAATTCTTCCAATCACTTCCGTTGGCTTGAGATCTTTGTAATTGGGCATCATTTGGATCAATGTGCACACGGTATCATATTTTCCATCCAAGGCTCTTAGGATCTTCTTGATGATGAATCTATTGGTCATCTCTTCACTTCCTAAGCCGGCAATCTCATTTGTGATGAGAGCAAGCCTAGAGTACATTTCAGCGACACCTTCACCATCCTTCATCTTGAACTTGTCAAGTTGGCTTTGAAGCACATACAACTTGGATTCCTTGACGGAGTCGGTACCTTCGTGCATATCAATCAAAGTGTCCCAAATTTCCTTTGCATTCTCAAGGCGGCTGATTTTGTTGAATTCTTCGGGGCATAATCCGTTGAAGAGAATATCACAAGCTTGAGCATTGTATTGCAACATCTTCAACTCATCCGCGGTAGCTTCACGGTTTGGTTCTCTCCCATCAAAGAAGTCACCTTGCAAACCAACACACAAAATAGCCCAAACAGCGGGCTTATGTCCAAGAATATGCATTTTCATTTTATGCTTCCAACTTGCAAAATTAGTACCATCAAAGTAAGGACCTCTACGGTGATAATTTCCCTCGCTAGACGCCATACTCTCCTAGGTTGTGAAACCAAGGCTATGACCACCAAAAGCTATGGAGATCAAGCAAATGGAGACCAAAGCTCTGATACCACTTGTAGGATCGAAAGTATGTCTAGAGGGGGGGGGGGTGATTAGACTACTTGACCAAATAAAAACTTAACCTTTTCCCAATTTTAGTTCTTGGCAGATTTTAGCTATTTTAGGACAAGTCAAGTAATCATCACACAATTCAAGCAAGCATGCAAAGAGTATATTGGCAGCGGAAAGTAAAGCATGCAACTTGCAAGAATATAAAGGGAAGGGTTTGGAGAATTCAAACGCTATTGGAGACACGGATGTTTTCCCGTGGTTCGGATAGGTGGTGCTATCCTACATCCACGTTGATGGAGACTTCAACCCACGAAGGGTAACGGTTGCGCGAGTCCACACAGGGCTCCACCCAAGGGCAACGGTTGCGCGAGTCCACGGAGGGCTCCACCCACGAAGGGTCCACGAAGAAGCAACCACCCAAAAAGGGTCCACGAAGAAGCAACCTTGTCTATCCCACCATGGCCATCGCCCACGAAGGACTTGCCTCACTAGCGGTAGATCTTCACGAAGTAGGCGATCTCCTTGCCCTTACAAACTCCTTGGTTCAACTCCACAATCTTGTCGGAGGCTCCCAAGTGACACCTAGCCAATCTAGGAGACACCACTCTCCAAGAAGTAACAAATGGTGTGTAGGTAATGAACTCCTTGCTCTTGTGCTTCAAATGATAGTCTCCCCAACACTCAACTCTCTCTCATAGGATTTGGATTTGGTGGAAAGAACATTTGAGTGGAAAGCAACTTGGGAAGGCTAGGGATCAAGATTCATATGGTAGGAATGGAATGTCTTGATCTCAACACATGAGTAGGTGGTTCTCTCTCAGAACAAATGAGTTGGAATGATGTGTGTGTTCTGATGGCTCTCTCACTGAATGAGAAAGAGGTGGAGGGGTATATATAGCCTCCACACAAAATCCAACCGTTACACAGTTTTCCAATCTCGGTGGGACCGAATATAAACTCGGTCTGACCGAAATAGTAAACCTAGTGACCGTTAGGAATTTCGGTGGGACTGACATGCAACTCGGTGGGACCGATTCGGTTAGGGTTTGGGCATAACGTAATCTCGGTGAGACCGATTACACAAACTCGGTGAGACCGAATTTGGTAATTAGCTAACCAGAGAGTTGGTCAGGAAAACTCGATGGGACTGATTTGCTCTTTCGGTGGGACCGAGTGGAACTCGGTGAGACCGAAAAGTTACAAAGGGGAAACACTGAGTTTACATTGCAATCTCGGTGGGACCGATTCGCTCTTTCGGTGGGACCGAAAATTTACGAAAGGGAAACAGAGAGTTTGCAACCCCATCTCGGTGGGACCAGATCCTTATCGGTAGGACCGAATTGCTAGGGTTTGGCAGTGGCTAATGACAAGTGAAACTCGGTGGCGCCGGATAGGAAAAATCGGTAGGACCGAGTTTGGCTTAGAGTTTAGGTCATATGTGGATGTGGGAAAGTAGTTGAGGGTTTTGGAGCATATCACTAAGCACATGAAGCAAGAGGCTCATTAAGCAACACCTCATCCCTCCTTAATAGTATTGGCTTTTCCTATGGACTCAATGTGATCTTGGATCACTAAAATGTAAAATGAAGAGTCTTGAGCTTTTGAGCTTGAGCCAATCCATTGTCCTTAGCATTTTGAGGGTTCCACTTTCACATCCATGCCATGCCAATCATTGAGCTTTCCTGAAATAATTATCTTGGAATAGTATTAGCTCAATGAGCTATATGTTGTTATGAATTACCAAAACCACCTAGGAATAGTTGCACTTTCAATCTCCCCCTTTTTGGTAATTGATGACAACATATAGATCAAAGCTTCGACAAAAGATAATAAGCATGAAATATATCGTCGCTTTGAGAAGTATGTGATAAGTAAGAGATCGCCCTAAACTTGTGCATATTTAAAATTTGCTTTGGACTGCAAATGCACAAAGAGTTAGAGTCATGGGTTACTCTTCCATGTCACATACATCTTGGTGGAGCGCTCAAAATGATGAGATTGAAATGCATGCACTCATCACCAAGAATAGTGAATGATCACAAACGATAGATAGAATGGTAATATTTAAGCAAGCATTAAGCAAACATTAAGTGTAGCTTATGATCAAACACATGATCATCGATGTCTCACAAGCATAAGGACGTAGTATCAAGCACTCAAAAGCAGAAAAGGTTCAAAAAACCACCAAATAAAGCAAGAGAGAAAAGCAACACTCTCTCTCTCTCTCGAAGCCTATGATCTATACATCTTCTCCCCCTTTGGCAACAAGTTACCAAAAAGTTCCTAGAAAATGCATAGTGCTAAATCGACGCTCAGGCTTGATCTTCAGGTGGTGGTGGAGTCCGGATCACTCCAAGGACGAAGGCTTCTGTAGATGTTGAAGTAGTCGCTTGAGTTGGAGCTGAAGTAGACGCTGGAGCTGAGGCCGTAGCTGGTGCTGAAGTAGTGGCTCTGGTGTCAGCAACTGGCAGTGCAGACGACCTCGGACCTCGTGGCACTCTAGAAAATGCTTGATTCGTGGTCCTGCCTCTCCTCTCATTCATGTCCTCCTGGAGCTGCTCCACTGCAGACTGTACTTCTGTTACCTTGACATCCAACTCATAGAACTTTTGTTCGATGATCCTCTCTAGGCTCTGCTGATTTTTAGTGAGGTTTACCAAACTTTGCTCAATTCTCAGCGTGGATGCAATCAAGTAACTGAGCTGCTCTTGCTTGGTCTTCAAGAAATAGTCAGATGCCTCCTCTTGAGTAGGCATCCTGGCAGCTTTTTCCTTCTTCACCTTCTCCTTCTTTGCATATGCTTGTGCAGATGATGGCTCATTCTCTGTCATCACAACTTCATTGTCCTCGAAATCTGGACGGATGGGCAGGTGTTTCTTATCCAACAAATATACGCCCGTGCCCATCTTGGAGTTGATGAGCTCCTGAATCTAAGGGGCATATCCACAGCTCCTCTTCTGATCTGCAGCTGTCCTCTTAACGGTTTCCACAATGAGACTCATGACCTTGAATTTCTGAGGCACATCAAACACATGTAGCAAATTGACCGTGTGTCCTGTGATCATCTTGTGATCTCCAGATTTAGGCAGTAGAGTGTGCCTAAGGATCCAGTTGATCATTGGCAATCCTGATAGCAGATAATGCACTGAGCCAAACTTGAATGTGTCAAGTGCTTCATTGGGGATCTCCTTGTACATGTTGGACATTGAGTTATGATCCATTTTCTTCTTGGCATAGATATCAAAGTCCTCATCTTGCTCTTCTGGGGCATTGATAATCTGTGCCCACTCAGCCACTGTAGATTGGTACCTTGTACCCTCTGACATCCATGTAATCCTTCCATCCGGATAAAAGTGAGCTGTGGAGTAGAACTGCATGATGAGTTCCTCGTTCCACTTTGTGAGCTTCTGCCCAACAAAGTCAGCTACTCCACAAGCACTAAAGCTGTCAAATACTCCTGGGTAGTACTCTTCATTCTCCTTGATATAGGTCCAGTCGACCCATCTCATGTCACATACGATTGGCTTCTTGTCAAGTAGCACTGTCTCATAGAAATCTTGCTGCTCCTTGGTGTGAAATCTGTAATCCACGGCAGTCCTTCTCCTAGAAGCATATGGATCTGCTTCTCTCCATTTCCTGAGCCCTGAGTCTCTCCTGAGCTCCATATCCTCAGCCACAGGATGAGCATCGTTGTGGTCTGGGATCTTGGGCTTGAGCTTCCGAAGGACATTCTCTTCCTCATCCTCAATAGCTTCAGGCACTGGGGCCTTGTTCTTTTCTGCAGCTGGGATGCTTCATGTGTTTCTCTTTGGAGCTGTCTTAGGCTTAGATGCAGCCTTAGGAGCTTCCTTGGGCTTGGATGCAGCTGTACCTGACCTTATGGCATCTCCCATAAGTTTGGCTGCTTTGGGCGCTGGTGCAGCTGCCTCTTCTTCCTCCTCCTCTTCTACCATGATGGAGGCTCTCCCAAGCACTTTGGCTACAGTCTTCTTTACCCTCTCTCTCCTTTTCTTGCTCTCAGCAGCAGTGGGCTCAATGGGAGCAGGTGCAGGCTTCTCAGTTGAAGCTCTAGCCTTTGACATTGGCTGCCTGCCTGCTGGCCTCTTGACTTTCAGTCCTGGCTTTGAGCCTTGAGCTGGCTCAACTCTCTTGGAGGTGGCCTCTTCCTCTGCCACATAGTCCTCATCTTCACAATCAGACGTTCTCTTCTTCCTTTGACGTGTGGCAGCCTTTGGCAAATTGCTAGGAGTGCTCCTGCTGCCTTCATCAGATGAACTGGAGGGACTAGTGCCCTCACTCATGACCACTTGCTGCTCTGACAGATTCTGGCTATCACTCTGGTCTGACATGCTGTAAACTGACTGCTGACCCTGTGAGTAGATTATAGAAGAGATAGAGTGGATGAGCATCACAAAAAGCAGAGATTTTTGCAAAAGATTAATTCAAAAACTTAGTTTTAGTTTTCCACAGAAAGCATCTTGGATCTACCGATTTTCAAACTCGGTGATACCGAAGCAGTTTTGGAACCTAAACTAGTGAACTCGATAGGACCGAGTCACAGTTCGGTGGCACCAAGACTGCTAGGGTTTCACTGAATTCAAAAATCGGTCACACCGATAGTAATTCTCGGTCAGACCGAGTCTCACTTGTGCAATGGCATAAGCCAAATCGGTGGGACCGAGTTTTTCAACTCGGTGGGTCCGAGATGGTTTCAGCGGAAACCTAAACCTAGAATTTTCGAATCAAACCTAATCTATGAGCGTTTTGACTGGATAGAAGATTATCAAACGTGGCCAGAAACAATGTGATCACAATGTGCTAGGAATCAGATTGAGGAATAGCACAAAGATCAAGTCCATACCCTAGTTCGGTGTGGACTTGCTACGGCGGCAACGGCGGGGCAGGAATCCCGTTGACGGCGGTGGATACCAGCGACAGGAGGCTGCTGGCAGCGAGGAGATGATCCGGAGACCACGAAGGCAGAGCAGGCTATCGCGCGGGCGAGGAGGTTTCGGAGAAATTTCCAAAATTCTGCCCGTGACTATATATAGCCCGACCCTGTCGGTGTGACCGAGTGGAACAACTCGGTGGCACCGAGATTCATAACTGCATGCAGTTACTGAAACTCGGTGTGACCGAAAAGTTCAAATCGGTTGCACCGAGATCAAAAACCTAGATCAACTTAATGAACTCGGTAGGACCGAAAATGGAGTATCGGTCAGACCGAGATTCATAAAGAGGTTTTGGAAGTTTGAGTCTATGACGAATCGGGGACTCCGAGCGCTCCTCACACAGAGTGGTTCCAATCTGACTTGATCAAATTTTGTGATGCAGCATGAATAGAGTTTGAGACGAGAAAAGCATAGATAGCTAGAGGAGGTTCTTAGGCATTCTTGTCCATCCACTTGGCAAAAGAAGATAAAGCCAAACAATCAAAACAACAAATGGATGTCCTCGAATGAGTAAAATATGCAATCAGCATGCTCACACAATAAGATAGCAAATGAAATATGTGGCAAAGCATGCACAACCAATTCTAGCATCTATCAAGCAATTTGCGATGACTAGGTCATCTATATATGAGTATATTGACTTAGGAGTCAAGTGAGAACACTTGATCGTAGGTCATACTCATCGTTTAAGCTCAAGTGGGGTTACCACTTTTACATAAAGCATTGTTTTGTTCACACCTTTAGAGTTGCTTTAGCTCAAGTCTTAGAGTAAAGCTCCCCCTAGATGTGATATCCCCCTAAGAGGGATGAACTAACCTTGGGTTTTGTCGATGATGACTTCATGTAGACATTGAAGATGTGGATGCTCAATGTTGATGTAGATCTCTTGGAGCTATCCGTTTGAGTGAATTGCACTTTCAATACCTACATGGGTTAGTCCCACAAGGAACAAACAAGGATGTCCATAAACAAGGATATTCATGGATAAAAGGAGATAGATCTGATCATAAACTCAAAGTTCATCGGATCGCAACAAACAGACCACAAAAGAATTACATCATATGGATCTCCAAGAGACCATTGTATTGAGAATCAAACAAGAGAGAGGAAGCCATCTAGCTACTAACTACGTACCAAAGGGTCTACAAAGAACTACTCTCACATCTTCGGAGAGGCATCAATGGAAGTGGTGAACCCCTCCGTGATGGTGTCTAGATTGGATCTGGTGGTTCTGGATTCTACGGCGGCTAGAATTGGTTTTCGTCGACTCCCCTAGGGTTTCTGGAATATTGGGGTAGTTATAGAGCAAAGAGGCGGTCTGGGGGGGCACCCGAGGTGGGCACAACCCACCAGGGCACGCCTGGGCCTCCAGGCGTGCCCTGGTGGGTTGTGCTCCCCTCGGAGCACCCCCAGGCGCTTCTCCGACCCATTGGATGTCTTCTGGTCCAAAAAAATCCACAAAAAGTGTCGCTACGTTTGGACTCCGTTTGATATTGATTACCTGCGATGTAAAAAACATGCAAAAAACAACAACTGGCACTTGGCACTATGTCAATAGGTTAGTACCAAAAATGATATAAAATGCCTATAAAATGATTATAAAACATCCAAGAATGATAATATAACAGCATGGAACAATAAAAAATTATAGATACGTTGGAGACGTATCAGCATCCCCAAGCTTAATTCTTGCTCGTCCTTGAGTAGGTAAATGATAAAAACAGAATTTTTGATGTGGAATGCCGCCTAACATGTCATCTCATATTCTTTTCTTTATAGCATGGTCATTTGGACTTTTATATTGTTCAAAGCAATAGTCTAGTTTTGACATGATAATTTAGATACTCAAGCATACCAACAAGAAACCATGTCTTTCAAAATATGAACGGTAAAATAAGTTAACCCTAGCCCATCATGCTCAATCATTGATCCATTCATGAAACACACTCGCATATTAACTACACTCAATGCTCAAGTATGATCATAGTGCCCCTTGAGGGAGTCCTAGATTATGGGGTCCTCGAGTGTTCGGGCTATGCAATATGGGCCAGAATAATGGGCCGTGGAGATACAAGACGGAAGACTTTCCCCCGTGTCCGGGTGGGACTCTCCTTGGCGTGGAAGGCAAGCTTAGCTTGCGGATATGAAGATTCCTTTATCTGTAAACCAACTCTGTACAAACCCTAGCCCCCTCCGGTGTCTATATAAACCAGAGGGTTTAGTCCGTAGAGGCAATCATAATCATACAGGCTAGACATCTAGGGTTTAGCCATTACGATCTCGTGGTAGATCAACTCTTGTAACCCCTATACTCATCAAAGTCAATCAAGCAGGATGTAGGGTATTACCTCCATCAAGAGGGCCCGAACCTGGGTAAAACATTGTGTCCCATGTCTCCTATTACCTTTGATCCTTAGACACACAGTTCGGGACCCCCTACCCAAGATCTACCGGTTTTGACACTGACATTGGTGCTTTCATTGAGAGTTCCTCTGTGGCGTCAACTGAAGGACTGATGGCTCGCCTTGTCATCAATGATAGTATCAGTTCTGAAGGAGCCCTAATTCCAGGGCAAACCCTCCGGCTCGGCGACTTCACTGTGGGTGCCCGTCCGGCCATTAAGCCAAAGACAACCCCCCAAGTTGCCGAAAATCCCCTTCATATCAGCCCCGAATATTCCGACAATATGGATCCGGCAGATCTATTGTCTTTGAACGAGCTGCTAGATTGCATCGCTGCCCTCGGAGTTTCAACCGACTATGATCGGATCGGGCTTAAAGCCGATCAGAGAGAAATTAAATCTCCGCTGATCACCCATCAGGTAGCGGTTGTGGAGGAACATGCTGACAATAACTCCTCTCCTATGTTGAGAACCAACTATGTTCGGATTTCCGAACCCGGAGAACCAGATACCAGCCCTTGAGAGGACACTCCCTGTCCTCCGAACACAAGATCCGACGTTAAGCCTGAGAATTCCCCGAACACTTCGGAGCCTAGGCCGGTAACCTCGGAAGCTCTTCAAACTCCGGATTTCATGATGGGCCAAGGTGCGAATTCGAGACCGCCCACCCACCACAAGCAATATTCTCCAATAAACTCTGGTCCTCCGGACATATGCGACCTAATGTATGTGCGGCAGCAGCCTCGGGAGACAGTCCATCACTTTTGGGCTAGATTCCTCCTTGTTAAAAACAAGATAAAAGACTGCTACGACGACGACGCAATTTCAGTATTTCGCAACAACTGTATGGACGAGGGAATCCTTAAAACCCTCAATCGCCGCCATGTCCTGCACTTCGCAGATTTGGCACACATAGTACAGAAGTATTGTGCAATGAAAAGTGCCTGGAAAACTCAGACAACCCGCTAGGAACTGCAGGCCTTTAAGCCATTTCCCGGGCAGGCAAAAAGGGTGCACCCTCGTGGAGCACCTAATCATCATCCCATGGACAAGAAATTCAAGCCCTTTACGGGACACGAAACTGTCTTCGAAGAATGGCTCAACAGGCCCTGTCAAATACACATGATGCCGAATACCGAACCAATGCACAACCTATGGGAATGTTGGATACTCCGACAGGTGGCCAAGAGCGGTGAGGGTATCCTCACCAACACTACACCAGAAAATTACTTTTCAAAACACGATTCCGAAGTACTCAAAGTCTTCGAGACCTTCTCATCAAATAATCGGCGCAAATGGGCGCTTCGCGAACTTGCCGAAGTCTGCCATGTAGCAGCAATAAATCCTTTGAACGATACGATAATTACTTTCAATGCCGATGACGAACCAAGATCCCGCTCAGTCCGAGCACCATCCGCTCTAGTCCTCAACCCAATTGTGGTCGGTTTTCAGCTCACCAAAGTGCTAATGGACGGCGGCAGTGGACTGAACCTCATCTATGTGGACACGCTCAATAAAATGCAAATGGATAGGAGTCGCATTGAGCAGAGCAACACATCCTTTAGGGGAATCATTCTCAATAGGGAAGCAAGATGCTCGGGAAAAATTAAGCTAGATGTGGTATTCGGCACACCAGAAAACTATAGGTCCAAAGAGATAATCTTCCAGGTGGCTCCTTTGAACAACGGATATCATGCCCTATTAGGGCGAGACACATTCACACGCTTTCAAGCTATACCTCATTACGGGTATATGAAGGTCAAAATGCCTAGGCCCAATGGTGTTATCACTATTTCCAGTGATCCGGACATAGCACTCCGCGCTGAAAATAAAACCGCATCCCTGGCCCTTGAGGCACTATCTGAAGCCCTAGCGGCCGAGGAACTCACCGCACTGCGTTCCACAGTGGATAGGGATGACGTAATCCTTGGTGAAAGGTCCAAATCCACCTCTTTCAAGCCAGCAGACGAAATAGTCAAATTCCAAGTCCACCCAACGGATCCCAAGAAAACAACTTCCATTGGGGCGCAGCTGGACTCGATGGTCGACGCCGCATTACACGCGTTCTTGCGTGAAAACTGGGACATATTCGCATGGCACCCCTCGGATATGCCAGGAATTCCACGCGCGCTGGCCGAACATAGTCTCAACATACTAAAGGGATACAAGCCGGTCAAGCAAACGCTCCGGCGATTTTCTGAACCCAAACGACAGGCTATGGGGGAGGAGCTAGCCAAGCTACTCGAAGCTAGGTTTATCAGAGAGATCAAACATCCAGACTAGCTAGCGAACCTGGTCATGGTACCAAACAAGGATAAATCCTGGCGCCTGTGTGTCGATTTCAAAGACCTTAACAAGGACTGCCCTAAAGACCCCTTCCCACTACCTCGCATCGACCAAATTATCGATGCAACCATGGGACACGATTCGCTGTGTTTCCTCGTCACATACTCCGGATACCAACAAATCAAGATGAAGGAATCCGACCAAGCCGCAACGGCATTCATCACCCCGTACGGGCCTTTCTGCTTCAACACTATGCCTTTCGGCCTCAAGAACACCGGCGCCACTTACCAGCGCATGATTCAAACATGCCTGGAAAAGCAAATCGGCAAGACTATGGAGGCATATGTAGATGACGTAGTCATCAAAACAAAGCATGTTGAATCATTGGTGGACGACTTACGCCTCACATTCGACAACCTTCGAACATATGACATAAGGCTCAATCCGGAAAGGTGCGTTTTCGGTGTTCCCACCAGCAAATTGCTCGGTTTTATTGTCTCCAATAGAGGAATCAAAGCAAACCCAGCCAAAATCCGAGCCCTATCACAATTGGCAACACCAACTGAACTCAAACAGCTCCAAAAATTAGCCGGGTGCGTGGCAGCCTTGAGCCGTTTTATCTCCATACTAGGAGAAAAGGCACTGCCACTATATCGCCTACTCCGACGCACCGACCACTTTGTGTGGACGGACGAGGCAACAGCCGGACTGGAGGAAATAAAAACTTTGCAAGCAAGCAACCCCATCCCGGCCGCGCCAAATGTCAGTGAACCAATGCTGCTTTACATATCGACAACTCACCAGGTGGTGAGTGCGGTGCTCGTCATCGAACGAGGAGAGGAGGGACATAAATTCCTACTCCAAAAACCAGTATATTACGTATCGACGGTCCTTACACCATGCAAATCCCGATACCTGCATTATCAGAAGATAGCATATGCGGTCTTTATGGCATCCCACAAGCTACATCACTACTTCCAAGAGTGCTCAATCACGGTGGCTTCTGAAGTACCACTCAATGATATTATAAACAACTGGGATGCCACCGGCAGGATTGCCAAATGGGCCATTGAGCTCCTACCATTTGAAATAACGCACAAACCACGCCGAGCCATTAAATCTCAGGTGTTGGCTGACTTCATCGCCGAATGGACAGAGGCCGAACTCCCTAAAGAGTACGACACGTATTCCAACTAGGTGATGCACTTTGACGGCTCTAAAATGTTAGCCAGTCTGGGGCTGGTTTTGTCTTGACATCCCCCACAGGAGACACAGTTCGTTACGTGCTCCAAATACTGTATACAGACTCTAACAATGCAGCCGAATACGAGGCCCTATTGCATGGTCTTCGGATGGCTGTCTCCATGGGCATACAACGCCTTGAGGTGCGCGGGGATTCCAACCTCACAATATCCCAAATAAACAGAGACTTCGATGCAAAAGATCCGAAGGTGGCGGCTTACCGCAATGCCGTACTCCAAATATCAGCTTGGTTTGACGGTCTCGAGTTTCATCACGTGGCTAGAGAGAGTAATCAAGCCGCGGACATCCTTGCTCCCATGGGTGCTAAACGTGACCCCGTCCCACCTAACACCTTTGTGGAAAGGCTCTTCAAGCCATCTGTGGTGTGGTAGGACAAGAACGGGAGCACTAACCCGGAGCCGATCATACCCCCGATTCTGAACACAGTCCCGATATCATCGGGGGCTCAGGCACCGAAATAACACCATCGACCCACGAAATTATGGATGTAATTGCCCCATGGACCGAGCCTTTCCTTGCCTACCTCACTAGGAATGAGCTCCTTGAGGATCAAACTGAGGCCTGTCGCATCATTCGACGTTTGAAAGCCTACAAAGTTCATGAAGGAGAACTATACAAGAAAAGTACTACCAGGGTCCTTCAACGATGTATCCTGGAATTAGGTGTAGTGAGCTGGTTAAATTTGCTACTCTTTATGTTATCCTGGAACTTGTGGCATGTGTTGAAGACTGGGTGTGTTCTCTATGCTGTGATCTGGGATGTATGGCATTGTATGTCATGCTGTTTTTGCTACATCTTTATCTGTTCTACCATGAATCGAATGCATACCCATAACTGGAAAATCCTTTGTTGGAATGTCAGAGGTTTGAATTCTGACGCACGACAACGTTCTGTCAGAGAGAAAGTGACTGAAAGTTAGTGTGCAATTGTTTGCTTACAGGAAACTAAGCTCTCTGTTTTCCCTCGCACTTTAATTAAGAGCATTTGCCATGTGGGTTTTGATCAATTCATTGAATCTCCCTCAAGAGGAGCATCTGGAGGTAGACTAACTGTGTGGCGTTCAGATGTTTTTAAGGGCATTTTGTTGGATGTGCAACCATTTGGTATTGTGATTAGCCTTACTTCGATGCATAATAATGACCAATGGTCTTTGGTAAATGTTTATGGGTCGTGTCAAGGTGAATTGAGCGACAATTTTGTTAGCCGGCTTTATAATCTTCAGGTGGAACCTGATCAGAAATGGCTGTTAATGGGAGACTTCAATTTTATAAGATCCATGGAAAACAGAAATCTTCCTGGTGGAGATGTTAATGAGATTTCCATTTTCAATGAGATCATAGGCCATTTGGGACTGCTAGAAATTCCATTAAAAGGCAGAAGATTCACCTGGTCGAATATGCAAGACTTCCTTCTCCTTGAACAACTTGATTGGGTTTTTACATCTGCTAGTTGGATCAACCAATACCCTATGACACAAGTCACACCTCTTGCAAAAACTGCCTCTGATCATGTACCTTGTTTAATCTCTATCAGCACCTCTATTCCAAAAGCTCATATTTCCAGATTTGAAAACTATTTGGTGCATCAGCCTGGTTTCATGGACTGTGTGCAAGAGGTTTGGGGCAGAACTTCTCACAAAACCCATATTTCTGCAATTATTATGGACAAATTGAAAGCTTTGAGGTTTGCTCTCAAGAAATGGCAGAAAGGGCTATCTCACATTAAAGGATTGATTGAGAAGTGTAATTGGGTAATCCTTTGGTTAGATAACTTGGAGGATATGAGGCCTTTGTACAAAGCTGAATTCAATTTCAGGAAGGTGGTAAAGTTGCATCATGAGCATCTCTTGCACCTTTAGTTTCTTTACTGGAAGAAGAGATGTACCATTAGATATATCAAAGTAGGAGAGGAAAATTCAAAGTTTTTCCAGGCAATGGCAACTGATAGGTACAAGAGGAATTCCATTTCTAGTTTGCTGCTGTCTGATGGTACAGTTTCTTCAGATCATGAGGAAATGGCCAAGGAATTTTTGGACACCTTCAAGGGTAGAATGGGTATTGTCAAACCAATTATGTTGGGACAGGACATTATTTCTTTAACTCCTAAAGTGCATGGGCTGGAGGTCCTCACAAAACAGTTTGAGGTGAAATAAATTGAGCAAGTGATTCAAGACTTGCCCATTGATAAGGCACCTGGGCCTCATGGTTCTAATGGGCTTTTTATGAAGAGGTGTTGGCATATTATTTCCAGTAATTTCATTAGGTTGGTGCAGGAATTTCATGCAGGGACTGCTCAGCTGGAGAACCTCAATGATGCCTTCATTACACTGATCCCTAAAAAGCACACACTTGAGATTGTGGGAGATTTCAGGCCAATATCTCTAACCAGTGTGGGTTTGAAGTTCCTCACTAAACTTGCAGCTAATAGGTTTCATGAAGAAATCACCAAATGTGTTCATAAGAATCAGTATGGATTTATTAAGTCAAGAACAATTCAGGATTGCTTTGCTTGGACTTTTGAATATATTCATCAGTGTAACCAATCTAAGAAGCCAATCATTTTGCTAAAGCTTGACTTTGAAAAGGCTTTTGATTCTATGCAGCATGAGGCAATTATAAAAATTCTTCTGGCCAAAGGTTTTGATAGGAAATGGATCACCTGGATTCAGCAGCTGTTGTCATCTGGCACTTCTTCTATTTTGCTGAATGGAGTACCTGGTAAACACTTTAAGTGCAAGTGTGGTGTAAATCAAGGAGATCCTATCTCTCCCTTGCTATTTGTGATTGCTGCTGACCTCTTGCAGACTATGATTAATAATCTCCTGCGAAATGGCTTGCTTAGCTTGCCTCTGCCAATACATGGCCCTGATTATCCAGTGGTGTAGTATGCAGATGATACATTGCTTTTTGTGAATGCTGATAGCTCTCAGTTGGAGGTTCTTAAAATTGTGTTGCACTCCTTTTCATCAGCCACCGGTTTGCAAATTAACTTCCACAAGTCTTCAATGTACCCAATTAATGTGGAGGCCACTGTTGCTTCAGACCTTGCTGCCCTTCTTGGCTGTCAGTTAGGCACAATGCCTTTCACATACTTGGGGTTACCTGTGGGTACCACTCAGCCTAAAATCATTGATCTACTACCTTTAGTGGATTGCATGGAGAGAAGGCTTACTGCTAGTTCTTGGTTGCTACCACAAGGTAGTAGGTTGCAACTGGTTAACTATGTTATATCATCATTGCCTATATACTTCCTTTGTAGTCTATTGATACCACAGGGTATTCTGAAGCAATTGGAAAGAATTCAGAGACAATGCCTATGGAGGAAGTATGGTCAGGAGAAGGGTCATTCCTTGGCTGCTTGGCCTCTGGTTTGGAGGCCGAAACTTAAGGGAGGACTTGGAATTTTGAATCTGGGGCTGCAAAATGAAGCTCTGCTTCTCAAACATTTGAACAAATTCTACAACAGAGCAAATGTACCCTTGGTCCACTTGGTTTGGGACTCTTACTATTTTCAGAGTGTCCCTCATGACACCACAATCCGTGGTTCCTTTTGGTGGAGAGACATTTGCAAGCTAATGGATAAATATAGGTCTGTTACCTCTGTCACAGTCAGAAGAGGAGACACGGTGTTTTTTGGTCAGACCATTGGGAGATTGGAAATTCTTGCACCCCTCTTCAAGATATATTTCCAAGGCTGTTTTCATTCTGCTTGCATAAGAATCTTTCAGTTATGGAAATGTTTTAGGCTGGCAATTTGCAACAGATGTTTTCTTTGCCTCTGTCTAAGTTGGCTTTTCAAGAGCTCAACCAGCTTTCATCTATGCTGGGAGAGATATCTTTGGACAATGATAAATATAGGCTTGTTACCTCTGTCACAGTGTAACGCCCTCGATGCGGCTATATCTCCCACGTGTCGAAGCATGACTTAGAGGCATAACCGCATTGAAAGCAATGTCGCAAGTGAGGTAATCTTCGCAAACAACCCATGTAATACAATAGGGTAAAAGATACATAGTTGGCTTACAATTGCCACTTCACACAATTACAATCAAGGTCCGACTACGGAGCCAAAATAAAAGAAGAACCCCAAAAGCGACAAGGTCCCCGATCGACCCCAACTGGGCTCCACTACTGATCAACTAGAACGGAACAACACAAAGGACAAGATCTTCATCGAGCTCCTCCTGAGCTTGGTTGCGTCATCTGCACAGACTCATCGGCACCTGCAAGCTGGTTTTGGAAGTATCTGTGAGCCACAGGGACTCAGCAATCTCGCACCCTTGCGATCAAGACTATTTAAGCTTATGGGTAAGGTAAAAGGTATGAGGTGGAGCTGTAGCAAGCGACTAGCATATATGGTGGCTAGCGTACGCAAATGAGAGTGAGAAGAGAAGGCAAAGCACGTTCGAGAAAGTATGATCAAGAAGTGATCCTAAACAACCTACGTCAAGCATAACTCCAACACCGTGTTCACTTCCCGGACTCCGCCGGAAAGAGACCATCACGGTAACATACGCTGTTGATTCATTTTAATTAAGGTCAAGTTTAGGTTTTCTACAATCGGACGTTAACAAATTCCCATCTGCCCATAACCGCGGGCACGGCTTTTGAAAGTTCAAATCCCTGCAGGGGTGTCCCAACTTAGCCCATCACAAGCTCTCACGGTCAACGAAGGATATTCCTTCTAGCGGGAAGACCCGATCAGACTCGGAATCCCGGTTACAAGACATTTCGACAAGGTAAAACTAAACCAGCAACACCGCCCGAATGTGCCGACAAATCCCGATAGGAGCTGCACATATCTCTTTCTCAGGGCACACTCAGATTGTCTTAGGTACAGGTAGGCCAGCCCAGAGTTGCCCCTGGTGGCCACCGGCAGCTGACAGGTTGGACCAACACTCAGAGGAGCACTGGCCCGGGGGGGTTAAAATAATGATGACCCTTGAGTCTGCAGAACCCAAGGGAAAAAAGGCTAGGTGGCGAATGGTAAAACCAATGTTGGGCATTGCTGGAAGAGCTTTACTCAAGGCGAACTGTCAAGGGGTTCCCATTATTACCCAACCGCGTAAGGAACGCAAAATCTGGGAACATAACACCGATATGACGGAAACTAGGGCGGCAAGAGTGGAACAAAACACTAGGCATAAGGCCGAGCCTTCCACCCTTTACCAAGTATATAGATGCATTAATTAAATAAGAGATATTGTGATATCCCAACAAAATATCCATGTTCCAAACATGGAACAAGCTCCAATCTTCACCTGCAACTAACAATGCTATAAGAGGGGCTGAGAAAAGCGGTAACATAGCCAAACAACGGTTTGCTAGGACAAGGTGTGTTAGAGGCTTGGTTCAACAATATGGGAGGCATGATAAGCAAGTGGTAGGTATCGCAACATAGGCATAGCAAAAGAGCGAGCAACTAGCAAGCAAAGATAGAAGTGATTTCGAGGGTATGATCATCTTGCCTGAAATCCTGCAAGGAAGAAGAACGAGTCCATGAAGAAGACAAACGAGCGTAGTCGAACGGATCCTCACAACACGACGTTACCGGAAACAACCCGAAGAAGCACACCGGAAAGAAGTAAACAACCATCACATAACATGGCATGATGCGCAAACAAGTATGATGCATGTCCGGTTTAATGAAACATGGCATGGCAAAATGCACAAAACAATCCTACAAATTAAGTGGAGCTCAATATGCAACGAGTTGCATATTGACGAAACACCACATTCAAGTTATTTAGTTTCGATCTTGTTTATGTACCCAACAATATTAAATGTTGTCGAACATGGCAAGAGGGTGAAGCAAAGAAAAACTACCTATCTAGTCAAGTTTAAATGAGGCCGGAAGCAACGAATAACAATTCCGGTAAATCCCCATATGCATATTTTAGATTTGGTGCGGTTCTGCCCTAAGCCATATTCTATAGTTGGTAAACATGCAAAATTATGTCACCATGTTAAACTAGGCAAAATTCTACCCCATATACATATAAAGTTTATTAAATTCCGAGTTACGGTTATTTAGTTACGAATTAAAGCATTTTAACATGGCATAGGAGTAAATTTAACCAAATATCATTTTAAATATTTTAAACATGGATGAAAATGACATATTATGAAACTATATGAAATTCTAAGCATTTTACATATTTAAACCATTTTAATCCGAAGCACGGTTCATGAGTTATTAAATGCATGAACTCTAGGGACTTTTCTGCAAAACAACCGTCTCAGGAATAATAGCTAAATTCGTTCCACGGGAAAAAAACCAAGATTCGGGCCGCATCTAAGATCTGGCCCAACAGGAGGTTAGTAACAGGGGCGCTGGGGTGTGCCTCACCCATGGGCCAGGCCTAGTTTGCGGAGAGGGAGAGGCCAAGGCAGGCCTCCTTGCCAGCAGCAGGCCGGCTGGGAGCTGGGCTTCGCGCACGGCCGGCGCGCGCTGGGTCTTGGCGCTGGAGGGTCAACGCGAGGTGGTTGTGGCATTCGTCCTCTGCGCGACGCAGAGCTGCGGGCGGCGAAGGATGGAACTGAATCGAGGCAGAAGAAGGCCCCGGGCGGCGGCTCTACGAGGGGCTTGGCACGACAATGGAGCCGGTCTCCGGGAGGGGCGGTGCTTGACGGCAGGGCGATGCGAGCAGGGCTCTCGGTCTGGGGATCGCCAAGCTGGAGGCGGGGTGGTTCGGTGGCGTCGGCATGGATCCGGGTCGAGGAGGCTGCAGCGGCTTCCGGGCGAGGGAAAAACAAGGGCGACGGGGAGGCAACGTCTTGGGCTCCAAGTGGCCGAGCGGTTGTGGATCTTCGAGGCAGCCATGGCGGTCTCCTGATACAGAGAAAAGAGAGATACGGGGTGAGGGAAGAACCAGAGACCTGAGCGGCGGGGAGAGGAAATAGAGATGGAGAGACACGGGCTCGGCCTGGTGCTCGCTGGAGATCGAGGAAACGGGGACGAGCTGCTCGTGACCCCCTCGGGATCGAGCAGAGGGGGTGGCCTCGGGCATGAGCAGGGGATCGAGCGAGGACACGTTGACTTGCTGCCGAAAAATGAGGAGAAGTGGGAGGCGGCGGTGGATCCGAGACGGAGGCTGGTGGTTTGGATCGGGAGGGATCCCGAGAAAGAGTATGGCGGCGGCGCGAGGGACAAGTGTCACATCCCTAGCTTCAGGCATTGCTCTAGATTAGCTTCATGTGTGCATCATTTCTATATTTTTGAAACTTGAATTGAGGAATATTGGAAGCCTCAAAACCCTAAATAAAAGAGGGGCAAAAACCCTAGAAATCTTATTCATTGCTCCAAAAGGCTCTTCTTAAATGTTGATAATTTTTGGTAAGGGTTCTGGTCCCAACCAAAATATTGAACATTTTTAAGGAATTATTTTGGGACCTTGGATTTAATTCATTAGCTATTTGAATTTGAATTATATTCATATAATTAGAATATAATTTAAATACCCCTGAAATATTTTATAAGCTTTTGGAAAAGTCCAACTAGCATTATAAAATATTCAGAGGAGTTTTTGGCATTGTTTGAATTATTTTTAAAATTCAAAACAGTGGCAAAATAAATTAATAAAAATAAAACAGAACAAAATAGAAAACAATAAATAAAACAGAGAGAGAAGGGACTTACCTGGCGCCACTTACCTGGCCCAGCTGGCCAGCCCATCTGGCCGGCCCAGCCCACCTCCTTCCCCCCTTGTCATCTTCCTCCTTTGCCAGGAGGATAGACACCGCACGCACGCGCGCACGCGGAGGCCTCCACCTCCTGCTTCGCCGTGGCAGCCTCCCTGACTCCCTCGCGACGCCACGGAGACGCCCTCGACTCCCTCGACCGCCTCTCTCTCTCTCTGGACCCCCTTCTCCTCCTCTGCTCTCCCTCCCTGTCGTCACCGAACGCACTTGAGAGCGCCGCTCGCCATAGCCATGACCACAGCCACCCCCTCTCCTCTCCGACGCGCTTCCGAGCTCCGCCACGACGTCGTCGCCCTCTCTATCGAGTCACGCGGCGCCAGAAGCTCTGCTGCAGCTCCAACGCCACCGTTTCCGACCTCGGGTGCCGGTGATCCCCGCCGTCGATTCGCCGGACCCCGTGCCTCCCCTGCCTCGCCAGCAGCACCAGAAGAACCGCGGTGAGCCGCTGCATCGTTTCCCCCATGCCTCGTTGCCTAATTCGCCCCCTAGCCGCTCCCTCCACCGGAGCCGAGACGCTCCGCCGCACGGGCTCGTCGCCGGTGAAGCTCCGGTGACCTTTTGGTCCCATGCCTGCGTCCGTTGCACTCGTTGCGTCCCGTAGAGTAAAACTAGCGCGACCACCGTCTTGTTTGCACACCGCAGCGCCGGTCCCGCGAACCCCCGAGCTCCGGCCGCCGCCGGGGTCGATGCCGCGCTCAACTCCGGCCACCCCACGCCCTCTCGTGGGTCCCCCTAGATGCGCGGGAGCACGGGCTTCCTTTTGGTGCCCTCAGCGCGACCAGCCACGGGCCATAGCGCCGTCCCGAGCAACTCCGGCGAGGTCTCGCCGTCGCCGTGGTCGCCGGCGTCACTCGCCGACGTGGCCACTTAATTAGGGCGTAAACACCTCGCTAATCACCCACTAGAGCCACTGCCAAGTGGGCCCCCGTGCCTAATTAATTAGTTTAACCTCTCCGTTAAAATTAGCACTAATCTCAGAGGGCCCCGCCTGTCACGTTGACTTTGCCATGTCAGCTTTGACCGGACCCATCAGTCAGCCTCTGTCCCTGCCTGTTACACTGAGGTGCGGGTCCCAGCCGTCAGGTTTGACCTGGACCAGCCACGTTGACCTGCTGACGTCACTAATACGTCATGCTGACGCAGTATTTGTTTCTGGAATTAGAATAAATCAAAAATGATTTATTATTTCCAGAAAATAGCTAAAACTTCAATAAATCATAGAAAATTAACCGTAACTCCAAATTAAATAATTTATATATGAAAAATTATCAGAAAAATTCAAGGAATCCATCTGTACCATTTTCATGCATGTTAGAACAACTTATAGGTGCTGTTTAGCACAAATCAATTAAAGGGCATTTATTTAATCACATATGGAGTTTGAATTTGAATTTTATATTCAAACCAACTTCATTTAATCTGTTGCTAGTTGCATTAGCTCAAAACACATTCATATTGCCATGTCATGAGCATGCATCATATTGTGCATTGCATTGATTGTGTTCCTTTCTGTGTTGCCGGTATTTGTCCCCTCTCGATAGACGTGATACCGATGATGTGATCGTTGACACTGATGAAGACTCAATGTTATCTTCAGAAGTGCCAGGCAAGCAAAACCCCCTTGTTCATTCCGATACAATCCCACTCTCTCGCTCCTGCTCTCTTTTACTGCATTAGGACAACATCGATTCATCTGTTACTTGCTGCGGTAGCTGAACCCCTTTATCCTCTGCATGACCTGTCATTGCCACAGTAAATAGATGAAACCCACTAGCATGAGTAGGAGTTGTTTGAGCCCTGCTGTGCCTACTCATTCATGCTTGTTTGTCATGCCTGCTACTGCTTAGAGTTGAGTCAGGTCTGATTCATCGGGGATGAATCAGAGGTGTGTGAACATGTCCTACTGTGTGTGAGCTAAGTGTGTGAACACGATTTGGTAAAGGTAGCGGTGAGAGGCCATGTAGGAGTACATGGTGGGTTGTCTCATTGCAGCCGTCCTCAGGAACTGAGTTTTGTGTTTGTGATCCATGATTCAGCTACTACCACGCATTGGGCCCGAAACCAATGGACCCTCTCGGCTTCTTAATCACCCTTGTCCTCTGTCCAGGAGTTGCAAGTAGTTTCTGGTGTTTGTAGTATGCTGGAGGCCGTGGACAGCGCTGACCGTAGGGGTGGGCTGTGATGCGGTAGGCACGTGGCCGGGTAAACCGGGCGCCCGTTTGGTGTCACGGAACCCTGTTCACATCGTTTGGGGCTGTGAGCGAAACTCCGGCCGGATCTCCTCATGGATGGAACCCGAATAGGCGATAAACCTGGACTAGAGACTTGAGTGTTTAGGTAGGTCGTGGTCTACACCCACGTCGGCTTTCGCTTGAAGTCTGCCGAGCACATGTCGTGTGCAGACGCTAAGTGGTGGAAACATGTATGAAGAAGTACACCTCTGCAGGGTTAACATCATCTATTCGAATAGCCGTGTCCGCGGTGAAGGACTTCTGGGTTGCTTATATCAGTTCATAGACAAGTGAAAGTGGATACTCTAAAATACGCAAGATAAGCGTGAGTGCTATGGATGGCGTTCTCGTAGGGAGACGGGAGCGGATCCATAGTGGTGTATTGATATGGTGAATATGTGGACTCGTGTGCGCCACCTCAAAAGAGTTACTTGCAGTCGTAGTTCAGGTTAGCCACCGAGTCAAAGCTGGCTTGCTGCAGTTAAACCCCACCATCCCCTTGTTGAAAATGATGCATATGTAGTTAGTTCTGATGTAAGTCTTGCTGGGTACATTTGTACTCACGTTTGCCTATTTTATGTTTTTGCAAAGAGACTTCAGTCTCACTAGTAGTTCCACGTGGACTTCGACGTTTAGCTTGTTACCTCAGCTACGATCTTGTGCCCTCGGCAGGATCTGATCGATAGTCAGGCTTCTCAGCCTTTTTCATTTATAGATGTCTGTACTCAGACATGATAGCTTCCGCTTGTGCTTTGACTTGTATGCTCTGATTGTTGGGTCATGAGACCCATGTTTGTAATGTCTCGCTCCTCGGAGCCTATTGAATAAACTACTTGAGTCGTAGAGTCATTTTGTGATGCCATGTTGTATTGCACATATCGAGCATATTGTGTGTATGTTATTGAAATGCTTGGTATGTGTGGGATCTGACTATCTAGTTGTTATCTTTAGTAGCCTCTCTTACCGGGAAATGTCTCCTAGTGTTTCCACCGAGCCATGGTAGCTTGCTACTGCTCCGGAACACTTAGGCTGGCCGGCATGTGTCCTTCTTCGTTCCTGTGTCTGTCCCTTCGGGGAAATGTCACGCGATGAATACCGGAGTCCTGTTAGCCCTCTACAGCCCGGTTCACCGGAGTCCTGCTAGCCTAGTGCTACAGCCTGGATTCACTCGCTGATGACCGACACGTTCGATGCTGGGTCATGGATGCCTGTCCCTGTAAGTCGGTGCCACTTTGGGTTTACGACTAGCCATGTCAGCCCGGGCTCCTTATCATATGGATGCTAGCGACACTGTCATATACGTGTGCCAAAAGGCGCAAACGGTCCCGGGCAAAGGTAAGGCGACACCCGTGGGAATACCGTGCGTGAGGCCGCAAAGTGATATGAGGTGTTACATGCTAGATCGATGTGGCATTGAGTCGGGGTCCTGACAGCGTTGGTATCAGAGCTTGACTGCCTGTAGGTTACCAAGCCAAACTGGTCGAAGTTGAGTCTAGAAATTCTTTAGTTATATAAGGGAATTGATTGTGGGATGGAACGTAAGGCTCTTTTACTCCTTATACCTCATGGCCTTCTGATCTGAGTCATCATCTTCTCTTCTACGGGGATTAAGAACTAGGCTATCTCTTCTTTCTATCAGGATCACGTGTTACTAATCTGTAGACTTATAAGATTGTTGGATTTAAGTCTCAGTTCAGTTCCTACTACTTCCGTATGTTAATTGTTGATCTCGAAACCTTGATATTGTGCTTCTGAGTGGTTATGCCACCATTTTTGTGAATGTCTCAAATCTTTTCTGAGCATTTACAGCCGTTATGCTGCCCGAGTCATCCCAGGTTTCTAAGTAGTCTGATGCATTTGCAAAATCCTTTTCCTCTGGTTTCGATGCTCCTTTATGCCAGCTCAATCACACTAATTATTGAGTTGAGGTATTCTATTGCCTTGACATTATGTTGGAGTTACTATTATGGCCCTAGGTGTTTAGGGAGTCACCTAGTAATCTAGCAATGTTTTGTGATCCCAGTGTGATGATTCTGGCTTTTATTCTCGAAAGCATCCCGTGATGCTACTTAGTAGTAGGTATTCTATTCCTGGGTTCTTAAACCGATATTCACCCTCCTTACATCATGTTGATAGTGTTGCTAGTTCCTTTAGGTTATTAGTAACCTTTGCATTAGTCCTCGATGTTCGTGGTATTCCTTTCTTCCAAATACTATGAACCGCTTATGGCAAATGTTCCTCGCTGATCGAAAGATCACAATCAGAGTGCTCTCGATGGGTTCTCGATTCTACATTGTGACTCTGCCAGTTCTACCTTTCTGCATGGGTTATCCGGAAGAAATATGTGGAATTCGTTCGACATGCTAAACCATGCATCCACAACTCAGAAAATCGTATGTTCCTTTGAGTTGTCCCTCTTTAGTTGTCTTCTGACCCTCGTCTATCAATTGATAGTCAAGAGTATGCGTGCATTCGTTCGTCGATGCCTATTACCCTTGTGGTCCGCCAAGCCATTCTATTTCAGAATGAATAAGAGAAACAAACTCCAGTACCTCATCCATATTTAGGATTGGGTCAAAGCAATTGTGCTTCACAGATCAAATTGCTAATTCAGCTTTTGTTCTGTTCTACCTTGAAGTGTTACCCACTTTATGTCAGGATTGTCATGAGAATTGCACCACCTCTTATGAATTCTTGACGCAGTAATACTTCTTGCCATCATTGTTCATTCCTCGGTTTCCGTGTTATTGTAACCGGAATGCCGACAAGTGAATCGTGGTGTGTGAAATCAATACTCCTAGCAACTCCGTTGCTTGGTAGTTAATGGACAATATTCTGATTCTTAGCATGCTGGTTTTTGAATCATCCTTCTAAGACTGATCGTGCTACCTAGTCCTTATTTTGGTGCACCCTTCGATTGATGAGTTAGGATCTTGTCAAGTCCTCACTCATTTGATCATATCGTCTTGCCCTCAAAAGCGAGATTGTTCTCAAGCTTAGTAACATACCGGTGGTTCGTGATTTTCCGAATATCTTCTCGGAAGTATTACCAGGTTGTCACCTGACTGCTATGTTGAGCTCGTGATCAAGTCGGGATCTTGTGAACCACCCTTTCTCCAAGAATCTGTGATGGATATCCCGGAGCTAGTTGGTTAAGCTAGACCACAATTTGGAGAGTTGGAAGATAAAAGCTTGTCCGACTTAGTTCGTTCCAAAGGGATATTCTTGTGTAGTGTGTGTTGAAGAGAGATGATATCTTCATCGATTGGTCCCTGTGATCAGTTATTGGACCTATTGCCTGATAAAACCTTTGATTTGAGTATGGGTTATCGTCAAATCAAATCAGAACCAACGATGTTCGTAATGTTGTCTTACTCGTGGTTGATCCCTCGAGCATACACCATTATATCTTTTGGGTCTGACCAATGCTATCCCTTGTTCACTTAACTATGGAATTCCTTTTAAAAGGAAACCCAGATGAATTGTTGTTGTGCCCATTGACAACATCCTTGTCTTCCCCATAATTTTGCTGAACATTAAGCTAGTGTTGGAAACTTTTGAAAGCATTTGTTCATGCTAGCTCATGAAGCATATGTTCGGATGTAAGAAGTGCTTCCTCTAGTTCATGTGCATTTGATGCAAGTTACCGCCGTGGACTCGAGAAAGTCAATGTTGCTTTCTTTGGAATCATTCCAAATCAGTCATGCACACGTGCGAAGAATGCTGTGGTTTGAAGACTTGCAACCTTCAATCTATATGTATCCCTAGCACACCAAGCCACTGATTGATTTGTTCAAGGAGAAGGAGTTTCTTCATAAGAGCTAATCCGGACTTATGTAAGGACTTCGATACCCTCGTTGATGGTTCCCCCTCCTGAACTCGGTAGTGTTTTATTATAAGACTACTTTGTGGTCATGCTTGTCTTGGACAACGTGTTCACATGTTTGTAGCAGAACCAGCTCATGTTTTGGAGCTTGCTATCGTAGTTCATCTCCCGAGAATCCCGCAACGTCATCTCGTCGATTTGTGTTGCAAACTTCCGTTTTTCTTCCTAGACTCGATGAGTCTGGAATATCCTGACACCAACCAGATCTGAATCTCAGGCAGATATGATGGTTGGAATATTTCCCAAGAGTTATAATATTGGTCCCTCGAAAACCGGTAAAGTGGATGTCGTGGCCAACACACCCAGCCGGAAGACCTGTTATTATAATATCTTGATTGAGGAAGTTGGCCACCTCCCCATAGGGATTTCGTAGGATTTACTCCCTAGTTGCCCCTATGGATTTTTGTGTTCCCGAAGTCCGACCTTTACTTGATGTTCTAGATACCAAACCATTTCAATGAATGGGATACGCTAGCACATCAAGGAGAACATTAGAAGCGGAGTGCTAAATGTCTCTCGGTCGATCATCCAGATTTTATTTCCTTGGCCCCGTCAAGGGTGAAATCTGAGAAGGTGTTATCTTCCTTTGCATCTGCATCCTCCATCACCATTTATTATGGTAGCAAGTTGTGTTGCCAGAATCCTTGACACGGATATTGGTGGAATCTTGATGATTGTGGAAATGCTCAAGTTCTTGAGAGCACGCACAAGCGCTACGTCTTATCATCGGCACTAGCTGGGATTGCCCCAGATTTCCTCGGTTATGCTATAACCACTCCAACAGTGAATTCACTCTCTATTGTTGGGTTCTTCCCCAGTTACCAGAATCATTCCCAGCATTTGCATTTTGTTCCCAGCTTGCACCGCCAATGTGCCATTCTACCATGGGTCTCTTCCATTTCCGGTGATAAGCAAACTCATCCATTACGTTGTCTTCAACAAGGTAATCCACATCATCCAAGTCCGAGTATGCCATTCTACCGACCCCCTCCAAACGATCGTTGTGAATTGCCTTAGGCTGGTATGAAGAGTTTTCAATGATCTCTGAATCAAAGGTAATCCTTTTTGCCACTTAAGGAAATAATCTACGAATCACCCTCCTCCAGGATGTTTCGTCGTGGTTTCATGGCAACTAAACTCCTCGCTACGTGGACAATATTTTACCACCTTCTTAAATGTGGAATTGTTGTCTACCTAGTGAACCTTCGTCATCCGTTTCTTTCCACCCCTCTTGATGTGTATCTCATGTCTCAACTCGAGAGATGGTCCTATGTCTCATTCCGTGAGTTGTTCGATCATCGAGGAGATCGACCCTTCTAGAGTCTCCTTCTTCCCTCCATGTCATGTTGGCAGGATTTCTCAGAGCAAGACATCAAGACAATGATGGTGAATGAATCAACGTTTCTATGAAGTGCACCCTGGATCGTGAAGATTATACTAGTTACGTTTCCCCTTCACCTTACCCTACGCTTGAATCTCGAGACGAGATTCTTGTTTAGTGGGGGTGAGTTGTCACATCCCTAGCTTCAGGCATTGCTCTAGGTTAGCTTCATGTGTGCATCATGTCTATATTTTTGAAACTTGAATTGAGGAATATTGGAAGCCTCAAAACCCTAAATAAAAGAGGGGCAAAAACCCTAGAAATCTTATTCATTGCTCCAAAAGGCTCTTCTTAAATGTTTGATAATTTTTGGTAAGGGTTCTGGTCCCAACCAAAATATTGAACATTTTTAAGGATTTATTTTTGGGACTTTGAATTTAAATCATTAGCTATTTGAATTTGAATTATATTCATATAATTAGAATATAATTTCAAATACCCCTGAAATATTTTATAAGCTTTTGGAAAAGTCCATCTAGCAATATAAAATATTCAGAGGAGCTTTGGCATTGTTTGAATTATTATTTTTAATTCAAAACAGTGGCAAAAGAATTAAATAAAAGAAAACAGAACTGAAATAGAAATAAAAGAGAGAGAGAGAAGGAAGTACCTGGCCTTACCTGTCCAGCCCAGCCGGCCCAGCTCCCCCACCTGGCCAGCCCAGCCCACCTCCTTCCCCCCCTTGTCATCTTCCTCCTTTGCCAGGAGGACAGACACCGCACGCACGCGCGCACGCGGAGGCCTCCACCTCCTGCTTCGCCGTGGCAGCCTCCCCGACTCCCTCGCGACGCCACGGAGACGCCCTCGACCCCCTCGACCGCCTCTCTCTCTCTGGACCCCCTCCTCCTCCTCTGCTCTCCCTCCCTCTCGTCACCGAACGCACCTGAGAGCGCCGCTCGCCGTAGCCATGACCACAGCCACCCCCTCTCCTCTCCGACGCGCTTCCGAGCTCCGCCACGACGTCGTCGTCCTCTCCATCGAGTCACGCGGCGCCAGAAGCTCTGCTGCATCTCCAACGCCGCCGTTTCCGACCTCGGGTGCCGGTGATCCCCGCCGTCGATTCGCCGGACCCCGTGCCTCCCCTGCCTCGCCAGCAGCACCAGAAGAACCGCGGTGAGCCGCTGCATCGTTTCCCCCATGCCTCGTTGCCTAATTCGCCCCCTAGCCGGTCCCTCCACCGGAGCCGAGACGCTCCGCCGCACGGGCTCGTCGCCGGTGAAGCTCCGGTGACCTTTTGGTCGCACGCCTGCGTCCGTTGCACTCGTTGCGTCCCGTAGAGTAAAAACTAGCGCGACCACCGTCTTGTTTGCACACCGCAGCGCCGGTCCCGCGAACCCCCAAGCTCCGGCCGCCGCCGGGGTCGATGCCGCGCTCAACTCCGGCCAACCCACGCCCTCTCGTGGGTCCCCCTAGATGCGCGGGAGCACGGGCTTCCTTTTGGTGCCCTCAGCGCGACCAGCCGCGGGCCGTAGCGCCGTCCCGAGCAACTCCGGCGATGTCTCGCCGTCGCCGTGGTCGCCGGCGTCACTCGCCGACGTGGCCACTTAATTAGGGCGTAAACACCTCGCTAATCACCCACTAGAGCCACTGCCAAGTGGGCCCCCGTGCCTAATTAATTAGTTTAACCTCTCCGTTAAAATTAGCACTAATCTCAGAGGGCCCTGCCTGTCACGTTGACTTTGCCATGTCAGCTTTGACCGGACCCATCAGTCAGCCTCTGTCCCTACCTGTTACACTGACGTGCGGGTCCCAGCCGTCAGGTTTGACCTGGACCAGCCACGTTGACCTGCTGACGTCACTAATACGTCATGCTGACGCAGTATTTGTTTATGGAATTAGAATAAATCAAAAATGATTTATTATTTCCAGAAAATAGCTAAAACTTCAATAAATCATAGAAAATTAACCGTAACTCCAAATTAAATAATTTATATATGAAAAATTATCAGAAAAATTCAAGGAATCCATCTGTACCATTTTCATGCATGTTAGAACAACTTATAGGTGCTGTTTAGCACAAATCAATTAAAGGGCATTTATTTAATCACATATGGAGTTTGAATTTGAATTTTATATTCAAACCAACTTCATTTAATCTGTTGCTAGTTGCATTAGCTCAAAACACATTCATATTGCCATGTCATGAGCATGCATCATATTGTGCATTGCATTGATTGTGTTCCTTTCTGTGTTGCCGGTATTTGTCCCCTCTCGATAGACGTGATACCGATGATGTGATCGTTGACACTGATGAAGACTCAATGTTATCTTCAGAAGTGCCAGGCAAGCAAAACCCCCTTGTTCATTCCGATAAAATCCCACTCTCTCGCTCCTGCTCTCTTTTACTGCATTAGGACAACACCGATTCATCTGTTACTTGCTGCGGTAGCTGAACCCCTTTATCCTTTGCATGACCTGTCATTGCCACAGTAAATAGATGAAACCCACTAGCATGAGTAGGAGTTGTTTGAGCCCTGATGTGCCTACTCATTCATGTTTGTTTGTCATGCCTGCTACTGCTTAGAGTTGAGTCAGGTCTGATTCATCGGGGATGAATCAGAGGTGTGTGAACATGTCCTACTATGTGTGAGCTAAGTGTGTGAACACGATTTGGTAAAAGGTGTCGGTGAGAGGCCATGTAGGAGTACATGGTGGGTTGTCTCATTGAAGCCGTCCTCAGGAACTGAGTTCTGTGTTTGTGATCCATGATTCAGCTACTACCATACATTGGGCCCTGAAATATGACCCCGCTCGACTTCTTATTCACCCTTGTCCTCTGTCCAGGAGTTGCAAGTAGTTTCTGGTGTTTGTAGTATGCTGGAGGCCGTGGACAGCACTGACCGTAGGGGTGGGCTGTGATGCGGTAGGCACGTGGCCGGGTAAACCGGGCGCCCGTTTGGTGTCACGGAACCCTGTTCACATCGTTTGGGGCTGTGAGCGAAACTCCGGCCGGATCTCCTCATGGATGGAACCCGAATAGGCGATAAACCTGGACTAGAGACTTGAGTGTTTAGGTAGGTCGTGGTCTACACCCACGTCGGCTTTCGCTTGAAGTCTGCCGAGCACATGTCGTGTGCAGACGCTAAGTGGTGGAAACATGTATGAAGAAGTACACCCCTGCAGGGTTAACATCATCTATTCGAATAGCCGTGTCCGCGGTGAAGGACTTCTGGGTTGCTTATATCAGGTCATAGACAAGTGAAAGTGGATACTCTAAAATACGCAAGATAAGCGTGAGTGCTATGGATGGCGTTCTCGTAGGGAGACGGGAGCGGATCCATAGTGGTGTATTGATATGGTGAATATGTGGACTCGTGTGCGCCACCTCAAAAGAGTTACTTGCAGTCGTAGTTCAGGTTAGCCACCGAGTCAAAGCTGGCTTGCTGCAGTTAAACCCCACCATCCCCTTGTTGAAAATGATGCATATGTAGTTAGTTCTGATGTAAGTCTTGCTGGGTACATTTGTACTCACGTTTGCCTATTTTATGTTTTTGCAGAGAGACTTCAGTCTCACTAGTAGTTCCACGTGGACTTCGACGTTTAGCTTGTTACCTCAGCTACGATCTTGTGCCCTCGGCAGGATCTGATCGATAGTCAGGCTTCTCAGCCTTTTTCATTTATAGATGTCTGTACTTAGACATGATAGCTTCCGCTTGTGCTTTGACTTGTATGCTCTGATTGTTGGGTCATGAGACCCATGTTTGTAATGTCTCGCTCCTCGGAGCCTATTGAATAAACTACTTGAGTCGTAGAGTCATTTTGTGATGCCATGTTGTATTGCACATATCGAGCATATTGTGTGTATGTTATTGAAATGCTTGGTATGTGTGGGATCTGACTATCTAGTTGTTATCTTTAGTAGCCTCTCTTACCGGGAAATGTCTCCTAGTGTTTCCACCGAGCCATGGTAGCTTGCTACTGCTCCGGAACACTTAGGCTGGCCGGCATGTGTCCTTCTTCGTTCCTGTGTCTGTCCCTTCGGGGAAATGTCACGCGATGAATACCGGAGTCCTGTTAGCCCGCTACAGCCCGGTTCACCGGAGTCCTGCTAGCCCAGTGCTACAGCCTGGATTCACTCGCTGATGACCGACACGTTCGATGCTGGGTCATGGATGCCTGTCCCTGTAAGTCGGTGCCACTTTGGGTTTACGACTAGCCATGTCAGCCCGGGCTCCTTATCATATGGATGCTAGCGACACTGTCATATACGTGTGCCAAAAGGCGCAAACGGTCCCGGGCAAAGGTAAGGCGACACCCGTGGGAATACCGTGCGTGAGGCCGCAAAGTGATATGAGGTGTTACATGCTAGATCGATGTGGCATTGAGTCGGGGTCCTGACAACAAGGCTCCTAGATTTTAGGGTTAGGTTGAATCGGTAGGTGGTGGTCTTATATAAAACAAGTAGATTTGTGATAGGGGCATCTGAACCCTTAGATTTTAATCGGACGGACCCGGATAAAAGGTTAGGGAGCCCAAATAAGAAAACGGAGACGTTTTGTAGACGTTTGGGGATGATCCGGATCCAACGGTGACGACTGCCTGGGTCGGGTCCGGGACAATTTCGGATGCGCACGTGAGGGGTTTGTTGCACTGAGCAGAGAGGGCTTCGGACCGTGCGGTCACATCGGACAAGTCCGGAATCGAAGGGGGGAAGGAGGATGGACTAGTGGGCTGTGGCGAGACTGCGAGGGGGAGAAGAGAGAGAGAGAGAGGGCCCGGCATCTGTTTCCGGAGACCGAAAATGTGACGCCCCCGATTCAAGCGTACACTAATCATACACGCAAATGTGTACGATCAAGATCAAGGACTCACGAGAAGATATCACAACACAACTCTACAAATAAAATAAGTCATACAAGCATCATAATACAAGCCAGGGGCCTCGAGGGCTCGAATACAAGTGCTCGATCATAGACGAGTCAGCGGAAGCAACAATATCTGAGTACAGACATAAGTTAAACAAGTTTGCCTTAAGAAGGCTAGCACAAACTGGGATACAGATCGAAAGAGGCGCAGGCCTCCTGCCTGGGATCCTCCTAACTACTCTTGGTCGTCGTCAGCGGCCTGCACGTAGTAGTAGGCACCTCCAGTGTAGTAGTCGTCTTCGACGGCGGCGTCTGGCTCCTGGACTCCAGCATCTGGTTGCAACAACCAGAAAGAAATGAAAGGGGAAAAAAGGGGGAGAAAGCAACCATGAGTACTCATCCAAAGTACTCGCAAGCAAGGAACTACACTACATATGCATGGGTATATGTGTAAGGAGGCCATATCGGTGGACTGAACTGCAGAATGCCAGAATAAGAGGGGGATAGCTAGTCCTATCGAAGACTACGCTTCTGGCAGCCCCCGTCTTGCAGCATGTAGAAGAGAGTAGATTGAAGTCCTCCAAGTAGCATCTCCAAGTAGCAACTCCAAGTAGCAACTCCAAGTAGCATCTCCAGTAGCATCGCATAGCATAATCCTATCCGGCGATCCTCCCCTCGTCGCCCTGTGGAAAAGCGATCACCGGGTTGTCTGTGGAACTTGGAAGGGTGTGTTTTATTAAGTATCCGGTTCTAGTTGTCATAAGGTCAAGGTACAACTCCAAGTCGTCCTGTTACCGAAGATCACGTCTATTCGAATAGATTAACTTCCCTGCAGGGGTGCACCAACTTACCCAACACGCTCGATCCCATTTGGCCGGACGCACTTTCCTGGGTCATGCCCGGCATTGGAAGATCAATACGTCGCAGCCCCACCTAGACACAACAGAGAGGTCAGCACGCCGGTCTAAACCTAAGCGCACAGGGGTCTGGGCCCATCGCCCTTATCACACCTGCATGTTGCGTGGGCGGCCGGAAGCAGAACTAGCCCCCTTAATACAAGAGCAGGCTTACGTTCCAATCCGGCGCGCGCCGCTCAGTCGCTGACGTCACGAAGAGCTTCGGCTGATACCACGACGTCGGGATACCCATAACTACTCCCGCGTAGATGGTTAGTGCGTATAGGCTCGTAGCCAACTCATATCAAATACCAAGATCTCGTTAAGCGTGTTAAATATCCGCGAACGCCGAACAGGGCCAAGCCCACCTGTCTCCTAGGTGGTCTCAACCTGCCCTGTCGCTCCGCCACAAAGATCCACACAGAGGGCCGTCGAGACAAAGGTCCTTTCAGCCCCCAATCCGTGAATCACTCGTGGGTACTCTTTGAGCTGACCCGACTTTAGTCACCATCTGTATAGTATATATGTATAGCATATACCCGTGATCACCTCCCAAGTGATCACGGCCCGATAGTATAGCAAGGCAGACTGACAAGAATGTAGGGCCAATGATGATAAACTAGCATCCTATACTAAGCATTTAGGATTGCGGGTAAGGTATCAATGACTGTAGCAACAATGACAGGCTATGCAACAGAATAGGAGTAACCGAACAGTAACATGCTATACTACTCTAATGCAAGCAGTATAGAGAAGAATAGGCGATATCTGGTGATCAAGGGGGGGGCTTGCCTGGTTGCTCTGGCAAGAGAGAGGGGTCGTCAACTCCGTAGTCGAACTGGGCAGCAGCAGTGTCGGTCTCATAGTCTACCGGAGAGAAGAGGGGGAAGAAACAATGAATACCATGTAAACAGATGCATATCGATGCATGACAAGACAAGTAACGATGCTAGGCGTGCCCTAGCGTGGTATGAGGTGGTACCAGTTAAGGGGGGAAACATCCGGGAAAATATCCCCGGTGTTTCGTGTTTTTGGACAGAGGAGCCGGAGGGGGAAAGTTGCGAGTTCGATAGGTTAGGGGTGTGTGGCGGACGAACGGACTGCGTATCCGGATTCGTCTTGTCGTTCTGAGCAACTTTCATGTTGAAAATATTTTAATCCGAGTTACGGATTAAAAGATATGATTTTCTAAAGATTTTATTAATTTCTGGAATTTAATTAATTCGAAAAATGGATTTATGACGTCAGCATGGTGTCATGCTGACGTCAGCAGTCAACAGAGTTGACTTGGTCAACCTGACATGTGGGTCTGGTGGGACCCACCTGTCATTCTCTGTTTAGGTTAATTACAGATTAGTTAATTTAATTACTATTTAATTAACCTAACTAGTTAATTAAATTAATTAAACCGGATTAATTAATTTAATTAATTCATTAGATAATTAATTAATTAATAATTAATTTTATTAAATCATTTTTTTATTTATTATTTTTATCTTTAATTCCTTTTTTTAACGTTATGGGCATGGGGCCCATCTGTCATAGGCCCCAGGGGCCAATAGGGCGTGGCCCGAACGGGCGTGCGGGCAGCGGGCGCAGGGCGCTGGCGCGGGCACCAGCCCGAACGGGCGCAGGTGGTCGCCGGCGCACG
>NC_041390.1:342910159-342963650 GCF_002162155.2 Triticum dicoccoides | reverse complement strand
GACGGCGGGGTCAGCGCGGCGACGGCGACGCGGTCGTCGGGGGCAAGCGCCCCCGATCCAGATCGGGGGGGGGGAGCGAGAGGAACGAGGGGGAGTGGGTGTGGTAGCGGTTTAGGGTTTGGTCGCGTGGGGGATAAGGGGGACCGGGGTGGGCCGGCCTGGCAGTCCGTCGGCCTGCTGGGCCGAGGCCCAGATGGGGGTTCCTTTTCCTTTTTGTTTGTTTGTTTGTCTCTTATGTATTTTCTTCCTTTTATTTATTTTCTCTTCTGTTTTAACTCAATTTAAAATATTTATGTATTTTATAAAACCGTGCCTTCTACACCATAATTATCTATGTAATATTTAGTACAATCCGAACATTTTTATTTTAATTTTTGAAAACTTTTATTATTGACATTAATTTGAATTTGAATTTTGAAACGGTTTCTAATCATCGCAAGATTAACAACAGTAACCGTGGTGACGTGGCACCATTAGCCCGGGATTACTGTATCTTAATTATCTGGGCGTCACAGAAAACGTCCGACGTTAGACCGGCTACTATTGCCGCTATAGTTTAACGGTTGGTGTCGGGGAGGCTGATTCCACCAACACCTATGGGGACAGGGCCCCTTTCGGTTCGGCGGGGGGCGGAGGCCGCACAAAGAGCGGATCGAGGCGGTACACGCGAGCGGTTTTTACCCAGCTTCGGGCCGCACGGATGCGTAAAACCCTACTGCTGCTTGTTTGTGTGTATTGAATTCTTGCTCAGGAGCGACGGACGCTGCCAGACTGAGCGTGAGAGTGTTCCTGGTGTTGAATGAGACGAACTGGCCGAACTAGCTGAACCGGCTGAACTGGCTCAACTTGCTCTCCTGGCTCAACTGGCTGAACCGGCTGAACCGGCTCAACTAGCTCAACTGGCTGAACCCCTTCTACGTTGCGCCTGGGCCTCCTTTTATACTCTCAAGGGGTCACCGACAGGGGGCAACGTAGACAAGAAGGGTAAAAATGGAAAAGGATGCGGTAGGTGCAGCTACCGCTACTGTGGATACAGTGCACCCTACCTAACTCTGACGGCAGGGGACAAGGGCATTAAATGCCTGTCTGAGTTGCTTAAACAGTGCAAAAAGTGACCGTTAGGAGCGCCACCGTTCGCCACGATGGCCTTCTCTTCATCTCCGCTTGCCACCGCGCACCCCTAGCTGCACAGCCTCCTGCCACGTGTGCTCGGGGGAGTCCTAGAGCGACACGTTAGCAGGTGTGCTGGAGCGCGGGCACGAAGTGGGGGTTTCCCGCGGCATGCTCCCTGCCGCGGTCGTCGTCTTGTCGTGTTTGGGAGCTTGTCGCTCACCGGGCCTTGTCGGGACGCAGGACGCATCACGACAAGCTTCCTTGGTATGCCTTGAGTGGCCTTCCCGGCAAGCTCCTCTTGCTGGGGTCTTGTCTCTTCCCGGCAAGCTCCTCTTGCCGGGGCCCTGGTTGGCCTTCCCGGCAAGCTCCTCTTGTCGGGGTCTTGTCTATTCCCGGCAAGCTCCTCTTGCCGGGGCCTGGGTTGGCCATCCCGGCAAGCTCCTCTTGCTGGGGCCTTGATTTGAGTACTTTGTTCTTGAATGGTCTTCAAGGGAGCCACGGAGGGTCTTGGCGGTCACCCGGTAAGCCTTGCCGCGGGATGCTGCGACTGCCCGTGCACAAGTTCGGGGTACTAGGGTACCCCTACTCTAGTACACCGAGAGGAGCCCCCGGGCCTGGGCCATACACGGTGCCGAGCGCTGTTGGGCCAGGCCCAAAACAGTGCATGGGCACGCGCGGCCTAGGTCACGCCGCATATTTCTCCGCTCCCACCGCGCACGCCCAGAACGGCACGCGTCAAACGCGACGTCGTGGGTGAAATCGGGGGAGGTTGTTTACTTGGAAGGCCGAAACGTCCGCCCCGTCCCTCTTTATAAGCAGAGGAAACAGGGGCATCTCCTCCATCTTCGTCATTCGCTGCTGCAATCTCAGAAACCTCCGCCGCCCACCTCCGCTTCCAAAGTCGAAAGAGAGCAGCGCTCCGCTCCCGTCGCCGCCGCCACTACCAGCGCCGTCGATCTCCCCCCACCGCCTTCGCCATGGCTCCGAAGCCCGGAAAGGGGAAGGCCGCAAAAGCTGTGAAGTCGACCGAAGCGCAGCGGCTTGAGGCGCTGCGGAAAGAGCGGGCCACCTTCCTCCCCGAGCTCTCCGCAAAGGATCTAAGGGAGTGGTACTATCTCTTCTGGTCGACGGAGACGCGGGCGCATCCGCGCATGAAGGTACTCTCTGCCGTCGCCTCGCAAGCAGTTCCAGTTGGCGGATATCCTTTCTTCGCCGTGTTCTTCTATTGCGGGCTCTGCTCGCCATTCTCTGATTTCTTCTGTGATATCATGAACACCTACGGGCTCCACCTCCTTGATTTTACCCCCAACGCCGTTCTGACCATGGCAGTTTTCGCCCATCTATGCGAGAACTTTGTCGGAGTCCACCCCAACGTAGCTCTCTTCCGCCATTTCTTTATGCCTCGCGTCGAGAGAGGGGAACCTCTCGCCGGCGGGATCGCCTGGGTCTCGCGGGCCGGCAAGAAGGAGACCTATCTGGAAGGGGAGCTCCGCAGCAATTGGGACGAGTGGAGAGCAGATTGGTGCTGGGTTGTAGAAGAGAGCCCGCAGCCGTTCACCGCCCTGCGCCAAGCCCCAGCAGTGCGAGGCAATGATTGGAGCGCCCTGTCCGCGGACGATGACAAGTTGACGATCGCCACCACCCGGATCTTGCGCCTCAGGCTTGCCGGGTTGACTGTAGGAGCTGTCGGCGCAGATTTCCTCCGCCGCCGCATCGCCCCTCTGCAGGTGAAAGGGAGACCCGCCTGGGAATTTGGAGGCCCGGTGAACATCATGAGGTTGCGCCCAGGCCTCAACTTCAATTTCACCGTCATAGAATTGGACGGGATACTTAAGGAAATATTCAAGCACGACCAGCAGCATCCCGAGTGGTTCAGGTTGCTGGCAGGCGTCGTGCCTCTGTGTAACAACTCCTCGCGCGACCGCATCTACGCAATGATGCCGTTGTGTGATTCGCACGGGATCGCTCCAACTTGGCAAGAGCCCGCCGGCGACGTCGTGCAGTAGTTCTTCGACAGCCTAGTGGAGGTGGCGGTCAATGCTGACGAGAAGAAGCTCCTCACCCGCGACACCACTGATCAAGAGATGGAGCGCATCGCCACCAGGGCGGAAGAGGCGGCGGCAGCCGCATCCGCTGGCGAATTCGGGTTCACGGTGGAGGAAGCGGACACGGCATCGGCGATGAGTCTTGCTGAGCGGGAGTGGCCCGAAGACGAAGAAGAGCTTGCCGCGCCCGACGCTGAGTTGAGTGAGCTCGCCGAGGGTGCGAGCGGCCCGCCATCTCCGGGGAGCTTGCCAGAAACAGGGCCCAGAACGCAGCCCCCAGTGCAGCCGAGAAGGCGCCTCCGCAGGGTCGGGGACGCAGCAGGGGGCAAGCTGGTCAACAGCCGCAGCACCGCGCGACGCGCTCCACCGCGGCAAGTACAGTTGCCGCGGGTGCGCCTCCTGCAGCAGTGGCTACTGGGGCGGGGTCATCTCGGGCTGGCGCCGCAGTCCCCGCCAAGCGGCCAAGGGATCCCACCCCTCCATCTCGTCGCGCCGGAAGTGGGCCGAACTTCGTCCTCTCCGCGCTCAGCTCCGACGAGGAGGAAGAAGAAGAGTAAGATTCCCTTGCTTGTTCTTGTAGTTCTTCAACTTGCATCGGATCTGATCCACCTTGAGCTCTTCTTTTCAGGACTCTGGCCCAGAGGGCGGCGAAGAGGGCCAAGGCTCAGGTGGTGGTCATCGAAGACGAGCCTACTGCGACGACAGGAGGCGCGCCCGAGACCACCCTGCCGGATCCGGCCATCACTTCGCAGAGCAGCCCCCAGCGTAAGCATGTGGTTCACTTTCTGCTTCTGGGTGCGCGTGGTTGCTCTTTTCCTTTGTTGACATCTGATCACTGGTTTGTTTGTGTAGGAGCAAAACAGCTTCATTAGGAGGGCGTGGTGATCTCCTCTGACTCGTCGTCTGCTTCGACTACACCGCCAAGGGCGGACTCCCCGGCAAGGGAGCGTCCTCCGGTAAGGGAGGAGCCTCCGGCAAGGTAGGAGTCTCTGGCAAGGGAAAGCGCTAACGATCCGCCGGTGGTGGAGGTCACGGCGGCAGATCCTAGCACAGGTAGCCCTTCTTGCCCGAAACTTTCCTTGTAGTCTTCTGCTGATTTCCCTTCTCGGACACTTGTTTGATTTCTCCTTCTTCTTTGGTCGTCAGACCCTCCGTCCATGGATCCGATGGAGACCGAGGCGGGCGGCGAGGAGGACGCGCGCGGCAATACCGATGATGCCGCGGCCACCGAAGAAGGAGCCGGCGCTGACGTGCCCGCCGGCGAAGAGGCCGCCAAGACTGCTGCTGAAGAAGCTGCCGGGGGATCTGGCGATCGCACTGACGGCCTTGAGGCCGCAGGAGCGCCAGGCGCTGCACCGACCGCCGATCCCTCCGCCGCTGCCGCAGCGTCAGGCTCCGAGGAGCCCCAGCCCGGCGCCTATCTGAAAGCTGGCGAGGGCATCTTCATCAAGCTCCCCTGGGCATCGAGCTCCAGGGCGCCGATGGAAGGAGAAGCTCTGGATGGGGAGGTGCTTGCCTCCGCCGGGTTGTCGATTGTCGACGCGCCGGGAAGCAGCAGTGAAGAGCCCGAGGAGGAGCGGCTGCTGCGGAGGCTGCTGGCGCTCTACCGCGCCCGTCAAGTCAAGTTGGAGTCCCGGGAAGCGCTTGCCGCGAGGGCGAGCGTGGACATAGAGAAGCGTGCGGAGGAGCTCCAGGGTCTTCGCCAAGAAACTCTCCGGGCCTTGGTGGAGGAGCGGGAGCAGCTTGCTGAGGAGCGGAAGGCCTTCCTCCTCGAGAAGGCCGAAGCTGAAGAGCAGCAGCGGCTCACCGGCGAGAAGCTGTACGTGCGAGAAGGCGAGCTGACTCAGCGGAAAGTGAACCTCGACAGCCACGAAGAGGAGCTTGCCGCGCGCGAGAGGGCACTTGGCGGGACGCTCCAAGGGGCAAAGGATACGGCTGCGGCTGCCGAGGCCGCCAAGAAAGAATTGGAGGCAAAGGTGGCGCAGCTAGAAACTGATCTGAAGGTTGGTGGCGAAGAGCTTGCCGCGTTCAAGCTAGAGCGCGAGAAGGACGCCCTTGCCCACGGTGAGCTGCAGGGCCGACTCGCCAAGAGGGGCAAGGAATTGAGCGCCGCCAAGGATTCCAACGCTGATCTGACGCTGAAGCTGGCCACCTTGACGGAGATGTTGGACAGTGCCAGGAAACGGGAGGCAGACTTGAAGAAGGACATCGAGGCCAACGAGGCGCTGCTAGCGAGGGCCGCCGAAACCCAGAATCTTCTCAGAGATACTGTGGAGCTCTGGACAGAGGGCCTCGTGGACATTGCTGCAGTTATCGAAGAGGAGCTGGTGCAATTGGGGGTGGAAGGCTTCGGGTACTCCTCCGACGAGAACCTCCAACCCAGCGCCAAGCTCACTCTGTTCTTCAAGGGCGTGGCGGCGGCGCTCCAGCAACTCCGGGAACAGATCCCAAAGCAGTTGGCCGACGAGTCACGCTCGATTTGTGCCGGAGTTCTGGAGAAGGTGCTGGTGAAGGTGGCCTTCCGCAATCCGGGCCTCAACCTCACCAACGTCCTCAAGAAGCTGCCGGCGGACGCTGATCTTGACGCACTTAAGGCCCTCGTCGCACCCATTGTGGACAGGGTGAACGAGGTCAAAAGGGTTGACGGCGGTCGCATAGATTAGGCCATCCGTTTTCTTATTTTCTTGTCGCTGCCAGTCATGCCATGGAAACACTTTATTAGAGGCGCGACAAGTTATTTTTGTAATATAACTCTACCTTAGGCAAAAAATTGCTGTGTTACTTCCTTTACTCGACTCTTGGCTTTGTATGGTTCTGCCCTACGCTTTCTAGGGAAACTTGCCGGCGCAGGTACCCTTGCCGCGAGCGCCGAGTGCGGAACTTCAGCAGCCTGCTGGCGGGGTCGCTACCAACAAGCAACCTTGTCGCAACTAGTTGCAGCTGACTTAAGTTGTTGAGCGGACTCGAAACAACGTAAGGGCGCTAGCGGCTCACTTAAGTTGCTGAGCGGGCTCGAAGCAAAGTAAGGGCGCTAGCACCTCACTTAAGTTGTTGAGCGGACTCGAAACAAAGTAAAGGCGCAACTAGCTACGAGTTGGTTCCTCCGCGCACAGGTTTTCCATACAAAGCACGGTCGTTCAAGGAAAATAACTCAAAAACTTTAAAAAACTGATTGCTCAAGCTTTAGCAACTTAGCTTTTTTGTTGTCTGCTTCCCGGCAAGGAGAAACTTTCTTGAACGGCCTGGTCCACACCATTATCTTCTCCTTCCCCCCCCCCCCCGGTAAACCTTGTGGGCGAGGGAACCTCCTTCTTTTGAAAAAGAAACAGAGAAACAAAGTAATGATATGGAGCCTTGGGCTCGTTATTGCTTACCGGGGTCTAGTGCTGCACAAAGTGTCAGATAACATATGCGAAAAAGGATTATAGCATAGAAAACTGACAAGATGTGCGAGGCACATGAGCTTTACTGGTGCACGGGGTCTGCGCCCGGCTTTGTACAAAGGATTGCATGCAACAGCGGCAAGACTTGTACAAAAGGTGGTTGCCGGAAAAGCTTCCGGCAGCCGCGCCTTACGGGTAAAACTTACGAAGATGTTCAATGTTCCAGGAGTTGCTCACCGGAATGCCATCTTCGGTCTCAAGGCGGACAGCGCCGGGCCTAGTGACTCGTTTCACCCGATAAGGGCCTTCCCACTTCGGCGTCAACTTGTTGGAATTATTGGCGGACTGAACACGCCGAAGAACAAGGTCGCCTTCCTCGAAGCTCCTGGCTTTAACTTTGCGGCTATGGTAGCGACGCAAAGCTTGCTGGTAGCGAGCGGCTCGCACAGCAGCCTGGAGACGGTCTTCCTCAAGGAGCAGCGTGTCATCTTGTCGCAGCTGCTCTTGCTCGAGCTCATCATAAGCGAGCACTCGAGGTGACCCGTAAACGAGTTCCATGGGGAGAACTGCCTCTGCTCCATAGACTAGAGCAAACGGTGTCTGGCCAGTGGCTCGATTTGGCGTCGTCCTGATCGACCAAAGAACCACCGGCAGCTCCTCGATCCAGTTTCTTCCGCACTTGTGCAGCCTGTCGAAAGTTCTGGTCTTGAGGCCTCGCAGCACTTCAGCATTTGCCCTCTCCGCTTGACCGTTGCTTCTCGGGTGAGCAACAGAAGCGAAGCAGACCTTGGCGCCAAGATCTTGGACATACTGCATGAAGGTGCGGCTCGTAAATTGCGTGCCGTTGTCGGTGATGATCCTGTTAGGAACTTCGTAACGGCAAACAATCGACCTGAAGAACTTGACTGCTGACAGTGCTGTCACCTTCCTCACTAGTTCCACTTCCGGCCACTTTGTGAACTTGTCGATTGCAACGCACAAGAACTCAAAGCCCCCGATAGCTCGGGGGAAGGGGCCGAGGATGTCGAGCCCCCAGACCGAAAATGGCCAGGATAAAGGGATCGTCTGGAGAGCTTGAGCTGGCTGGTGTATCTGCTTTGAATGGAACTGGCACGCTTCACACTTGGTTACTTGTGCATTTGCATCCTGGAGGGCTGTCGGCCAGAAGAAGCCTTGTCAGAATGCTTTGCCGACAAGCGCTCTTGCGCCAATGTGGTGACCACATATGCCTCCATGTATCTCTGCTAACAGCTGTTGTCCATCTTCCCGGCGAATGCACTTCAATTTCACACCGTTGAGTCTTATTCTGTACAGTGTGTTGTCGACAAACTTGTACATACTTGACTGCCGGACTACTCTTTCAGCTTCTTCTTGCTCTTCGGGAAGCTCTCCTGTCTGAAGGAAATGGACAATCTGCTGCGCCCATGCTGGAGCTTGTGGCTCGACAACAATGACTAAAGGCGTATCTGTCGCTGCGGGAACATCCGCTTCTATGGCAAGAACCTGCGGCTCTGCCGGAGCGTGATATTCCCCGGCAAGCTTGCCGGAGCAAAACTTGTCGGGAGCGTTTGCTTCAACGGAACAAACCAAGAGGTTTGCCGGAGCAGACTGCTCCTCAGCACTCTTGGCGTCGATCTTGGGGACCTTCTTGGCGGCGGCTTCGGGAAGCTCTGCCGGAAAGTAGTCACCAGAAACCAACATCCTCTTCTTATTTTGTCCAGTTGATGGTGTCACGGATGGTTGAGTCAGCTTGAGCACAAAGATCCCTGGTTCCACAGGTAACTTTAGTGTAGCGCACTTTGACAGGCCATCAGCAATGTCATTCTGAGTTCGCGGAACGTGTTCCATTTGCAGGCCGTCAAAGTGTGCTTCTAGCTTCCTAACTTCATCAACATAAGCTTCCATCAATGGACTCTGGTAGTTCTTGTTCACTTGGTGGACGACAAGCTGCGAGTCACCCCTTACAATGAGTTTCTTGATCCCAAGGTCGGCTGCGATTCTGAGGCCGGCAAGCAAACCCTCATACTCTGCAGTATTGTTGCGGCCGCGGGGAAGTCTGTCTCCTTGCCGCTGCTTGGCCTTGCCGCGGCATCCTCCTCGGCCGAGATGTTTCTTGCCGGATCCACCAGCACCTTCTTGGGCCTTCTCCTTGTCGCGCCGCTCGTACTCAGCTTTCTGTAGCTCAACGAGCTGCTCAACCTTCTTGCAATTCTGGAGATCGTGACCCCTGGTGCGGTGGATCTTACAATACTGCTTGCCGGAGCCATCCTGCTTGTCGGCGGCCGCCACAGGCTGGGCCTCCTTGTCGGAGCCACCAGCTTTAGCTTCCTTGGCGCCACCTCCGTTGTCGGTCTGCTCGACAGCTAGAGCTTCCTTGCCCTTTTTCCTTCTGTTGTTCCGCCGCCGGCCTTTCCTTGTCGGGGCGGCATCCTCACTGTCAGATCCTCCTGCTCCTGTATCCTCTCCGGGGAGCCACCTCCCCTCTTCAGCGCGTGCACACTTATCGGCCAGGCATAAAGCTTGCTGACGTCTCTGATCTTACACATCGCCATCTCCTCCCTCATCCTTCGGTTTCGCATGTTCTGATGGAACACGCTGATGATCGTGGCAGGGTGGACGTCTGGGATGTTGTGCTGTACTTGGCTGAATCTCTGAATGTACTTGCGCAGTGGCTCTCCTTCCTACTGGGCGAGCAGATGAAGATCGCTTTCTTGGCCATGCGGTTTGTGGCCGCCTGTAAAGGCGCCGACAAACTGATGGCACAGATCAGCCTAGGAGGATATGGAGTTGTCCGGCAAGTGCATGAGCCAGGATCTGACATTGGGCTTGAGTACCGGCGGGAAGTAGTTGGCAAGGATCTTGTCGTCCCGTCCCCCGGCAGCCTGCACCGCGATGGTGTAGATGCTGAGAAACTCCGACGGATGCGTCTTGCCGTCGTACTTCTCTGGTACGTCTGGTTTGAAATTCTTTGTGCTGGGCCACTGGACTTGCCGCAGCACACGGGTGAATGCAGGACAACCTACCGCGTACGACAGATCGCCTGGTTCCCCTGGCATGCATGTCAACAGAGGGCCCAGCGCGCTTGTCGGATTGACGTCGCGCTTCTCTTCGGCGCTCGATGCGGGTTCGAGCGTCTTCTTATTGTCGTTCATGGAGAACTTGGCGCTGGTCGCGACGAGCTCGTGGGTCCGACGACGCGGTGGAGCCGCTGTCGGGGTGGACCCGGCGAGTCGGCGACTTTGGCCTTCGTAGCGGAGAGTGCATGGAAGTCGCACCTCCCCCGGTCTTGTTGCCATCGGCTCGCGTCCGGCTGTCCTGCCGCGGCAGCGAGGCGCTTGGTTGCCGCGCAGTGTCGCCATTGGCGAAGCCGATGAGGCTCTGGATAGTGGCCCTCCATTCGTCGGTCTTGTCCGCCGTCGGAGGATAATCCAGGAGTAGCTGGGCCCGCGCCAAGGCTTCCGCTGGCGTGGTGGGCGGCAGAGGTGAACGGTGCAAGGAGCGGGACATGCTCGGACTCCTAACCAAGTTAGAAGGAGCAGTGTCCCGTCCAGGCGACCGCACCTCACTGGGGCCAGCATGCTGGCGTGCATGCTGGTCTTGAACGCCATGCGAACCACCAGCTTGATCTTGGGCCAGCGGACGTATGGTGCTGCGAACGCTATGACGCTGCTGGTCCCGCCCTTCCTGAGATGGGCGCGGTGGGCGTATGGACGCCGAGGTCTGCGCGGCCTTGTCCTTGGACTTGGCAGCGCTGTGGGCACCCTCGTCGATGTCCATTCTTCCGCCGGCGTCCACTCCACCATCCGCCTGCTCCGGAGGCGGTGGAAGCGACGTAGACGGGGCTGTTGCCCCCGAAGCCTTCTTCTTCGGTGGCATGTCGGTGAAGACGATGAAGATTTAGCTCGCGTGCACGCCGGATCGGGTTCGCACGATCTCGACGCCCCCTACCTGGCGCGCCAGATATGTCGGGGAGGCTGATTCCACCAACACCTATGGGGACAGGGCCCCTTTCGGTTCGGCGGGGGGCGAAGGCTGCACAAAGAGCGGATCGAGGCGGTACACGCGAGCGGTTTTTACCCAGCTTCGGGTCGCACGGATGCGTAAAACCCTACTGCTGCTTATTTGTGTGTATTGAATTCTTGCTCAGGAGCGACGGACGCTGCCAGACTGAGCGTGAGAGTGTTCCTGGTGTTGGATGAGCCGAACTGGCCGAACTAGCTGAACCGGCTGAACTGGCTCAACTTGATCTCCTGGCTCAACTGGCTGAACCGGCTGAACCGGCTCAACTGGCTCAACTGGCTGAACCCCTTCTACGTTGCACCTGGGCCTCCTTTTATACTCTCAAGGGGTCACCGACAGGGGGCAACGTAGACAAGAAGGGTAAAAATGGAAAAGGATGCGGTAGGTGCAGCTACCGCTACTGTGGATACAGTGCACCCTACCTAACTCTGACGGCAGGGGACAAGGGCATTAAATGCCTGTCTGAGTTGCTTAAACAATGCAAAAAGTGACCGTTAGGAGCGCCACCATTCGCCACGATGGCCTTCTCTTCATCTCCGCTTGCCACCGCGCACCCCTAGCTGCACAGCCTCCTGCCACGTGTGCTCGAGGGAGTCCTAGAGCGACACGTTAGCAGGTGTGCTGGAGCGCGGGCACGAAGTGGGGGTTTCCCGCGGCACGCTCCCTGCCACGGTCGTCGTCTTGTCGTGTTTGGGAGCTTGTCGCTCACCGGGCCTTGTCGGGACGCAGGACGCATCACGGCAAGCTTCCTTGGTATGCCTTGAGTGGCCTTCCCGGCAAGCTCCTCTTGTCGGGGTCTTGTCTCTTCCCGGCAAGCTCCTCTTGCCGGGGCCCTGGTTGGCCTTCCCGGCAAGCTCCTCTTGCCGGGGTCTTGTCTCTTCCCGGCAAGCTCCTCTTGCCGGGGCCTGGGTTGGCCTTCCCGGCAAGCTCCTCTTGCCGGGGCCTTGGTTTGAGTACTTTGTTCTTGAATGGTCTTCAAGGGAGCCACGGAGGGTCTTGGCGGTCACCCGGCAAGCCTTGCCGCGGGATGCTGCGACTGCCCGTGCACAAGTTCGGGGTACTAGGGTACCCCTACTCTAGTACACCGACAGTTGGGCTATCAAACGAACTCCGAATGCGATGAAACTTGACAGACGGTCTATCTACACTATAATAAGACCACACGTCAACTCTCATCCCATTCTGAGAACATTTTCCAGCCACTTATAAAATAATATTTGGGACATGCCGCGGGCGCGTGCAAGTGTGGCTGGGCTCAGAACAGACAATAGAAGGAACTGGGGGAACCCGGATGGATGCAGGTTTTGAAAACATGATGATGCAATGCATATGATGACATGACAAGATGCAACACGCAAGCAAATGACATGGCAACGCTGACAAATAACTGGAAGACACCTGGCACAGCGGTGTCGGGGCGTTACACACAGTCAGAAGAGGAGACACGGTGTTTTTTGGTCAGACCATTGGGAGATTGGAAATTCTTGCACCCCTCTTCAAGATATATTTCCAAGGCTGTTTTCATTCTGCTTGCATATGAATCTTTCAGTTATGGAAATGTTTTAGGCTGGCAATTTGCATCAGATGTTTTCTTTGCCTCTGTCTAAATTGGCTTTTCAAGAGCTCAACCAGCTTTCATCTATGCTGGGAGAGATCTCTTTGGACAATGAAGGCAAGGACACCTGGGCTTGGAGACATGGGAAAAAGTCAGAATATTCGGCCAAGAAGTTTTATGATTTTGTGCACCAACTAGTTCTGGCAAACCCTATACTCAATTGGGTATGGAAGAGTTGTTGCACCATGACAATTAAAATGTTTGCCTGGATAGTCATAATGGACAGAGTTAACACCAAGGATATGATTCAGCGCAGGCATTGGAAAATTAATGATGGGCCGAAGTGTGTTCGTGTCTGACTAGAGTGCTTGAAGACAGAAATCATCTCTTCTTCCAATGCAACTTTAGTATCCGTATTTGGAATTATCTTCAAATCACTTTGCTGGATAGCAGTGACATGGTGGAAATTGCCTTACATGCCAGGAAGGATTTTAATAAACCTTTCTTTTCAGAAGTGGTCCTTCTAGCATGGTGGAACATTTGGAAAGTCAGGAATGATAAGGCTTTTAGGCACATCAGGCCTTCTTTTAGGCAATGGAGGATTGGTTTTATACATGATATTACCCTCCTCTCTCACAGGATTAAGATAAGATACAAAGAGGCTTTGCTAAAGTGGATTGATTTCTTACCCCCTTGATGTACTTGTAGATGTACTTTTATTTTCTTTTCCAGGTTTGTTTAGTATAGCCTGCTTTGTATAGTCTTTTGTTTTTGTTTTTGTTCCTCTACTTGAGGAGCCTCTTGTATTCTTTGTTGGCGAGGTCTTAATAAAATGCTATGGGGTGTAAGCCTTGTAGTCTTCAAGGTAAAAAATGATGTATCTCTAAAGACGAGGGATGACAACTCTTGGCTGAAATACACGTGGTCTTGGCGGCCATCATGCCACAGCCCAGGCCCTTGTAAGTGAAGCCTTCTGCACGGGTTTCTTTTGGCCCACAGCCCGGGCAGATGCACAAGACCTCGTGCAGCACTGTGTTTGATGCCAGCTTTTCGCTAACCAAAGCCATATGCCACCTACCACCCTCCGAACAATCCCCATTACTTGGCCCTTTGTGGTCTGGGGGCTCGATATGGTCGGACCTCTTAAAGGGGGAATCCATAAGAAGAAATACTTGTTGGTAATGGTCAACAAGTTCACTAAGTGGATAGGAGCCAAACCAGTTAAAACGGACAAAGCCGGACCGGTGATAGACTTAATATCCGGTGTCGTACACTATTACGGTGTCATGCACAGTATTATTACTGACAACGGCTCTAACTTTACAGCCAACAAGGTGAAAACTTGGTGCGCCAACTTGGGCATCAAGCTTGATTACACCTATGTATACCACCCTCGGACAAACGTTCAGGTCGAACGGGCTAATGGCATGATAATGAGCGACATTAAACCCGGACTAGTGCAATCTCTGCAAGAATCAGACAAACACTGGCTCGAGGAACTCGATTCCGTACTCTGGGGGCTGTGGACCACGCCCAATCGCACGACCAGATATACACCCTTTTTCATGGTGTATGGTGCGGAGGCAGTCTTGCCTTGCGACATTATTCATGACTCACCTCGAGTGCGCATGTATGAAGAGAGAAGACGATCTCGATCAGCAGGATGACCTAGACGGCCTGGAGGAGGAGCGCGATGTCGCAAAGGCCTGTTCCGCATTCTATCAACAGCAGGCTCGGCGATACCAAAGCAGAGAAGTACAGGCAAAGACCTACAATGTCGGTGAACTAGTTTTACGCCTACCAGAAAAGAAAAAGGACAATCTCAAGCCCAAATGGGAGGGTCCCTTCATTATATATGAAGTTCTCACTGGAGGAGGCTATCGTCTTCGTAATGCTTTGGACAATCGCTTGGAGCCAAACCCATGGAATGCTGCAAGGCTCCGAAGATTCTACACCTAAGTCCGCACATATTCCTTTTTTTCTCGTTCTCCCTTTTCTCCCATTTACAGTTTTCCCTTTTTGCCTCATTTCTATATGAATTCTAGCTCGTGTTCGGATAAACCGCACACCTGAAGGGTAGACATCCTCAAATGTACATACCCCACAATACCTGGGGGCTTCTTTTCACAAGAAGCTTATTCTTGTTATTATTTTTCGAGCATCAAGCTCACCGTATATATGTGTCATCTATCCATATATGTATTTTATTCACCATCATATGCACCTTTATGACTTAAGTTTTTGCCAAGCTGTGTTGCCTGGCTCCTGTGCTTATGCCCTACGTTCCCGCTTGTTCGGCTAGGGCATAAAGGGAGCACCTCTGCGATTGTTACAGCCGGGTCATCCGGACATGTACCTCAGACGGGTGAAGCCAAAAGCTAGCGTTCTTCAGGGAATGATTGGTCGGTGAGCAAAAGATGAACTACCCTCATGGCACTACAAAACCCCAGAGTATAAACACGTACTATGATTTTTCAGCGTCACAGCTTCGGTATGCACAAAGAACCGCATACTAGTCCTGGGAAAGGAACCCTTAACGGAACTATTCTCTCTGGAAGATGTTTCTTACAATCAAATGTAATATAACATAACTCCCCGAATACAACTTGTCTGTTCAAGCAACGATGACCGGACTGCCTGGTTTCCAAACATACTTTGGTGTTTACCTATGGTATAGTATTTGGAAACACTCATAACCTAGGGTTTTCGGAGGTCAAAGCAGAAAGTCTGCCATGACAATCGTTTTACAAATTCGGCTGGAGACAAGTTTTTTCACAAAAGTACATTGCTACTTAGACTCAAAAACTTCTTCTTCCTCTAGACCCTCTAACAGGCTATCTAGTTTACAATCTTGTTGGGAGAACTTGGCGGCCACCTTCACTTGGTCGTACACCAGGCTGACCGGAATTTCGTGTCCTTCGGATCCTCGAGGTCCGACCCGTTCTCGGGAAGCCTGGGCCATGGTAAAAACCAATGATGTCCCTGGTTCGTGTCAGTACATGATGACCAGTGGTCTCTTGCCTTTCGGCATGTTCTTTGTCCGCCTACGCAGCTTTCAGTTTCTCTTCCAGTTGTGCCACCGATGCTGCCATTGTAAAACGCAACGGTGTTCATTTGCATAAACGTGACTGGCACATGATTATTTTTCTGGATAGAAGGAAACATTACCAGTCGGTGCTTCCTTGGACTTCTCTAGTTCGGCAGTAACAGCAGTCAGCTGGGTCCGACACTGCTCCAGCTCCCGAGATAGCATGCTGTTCTTCTCCATAAGTATCTGGTTATACATCGATCCTTAAAATCAGTTGCTTCAACTGTTTTTAAGTCTCGGGGGCTACTGGTATATGGCTATTTAATCTACACAAAATGATCTTACCCGCATATCGTTTGAAAGCTAGTGAGTGGCCCCGGCAAGCCCATATCGAGCAGCTTGGATATATGCATCTGCCGAACTGAAGGCATTGAATGCCTCTTCAGTAAAATTAGGATAGTGCATAGCTGCCCTCCGGCGCCGATGGTTCATGGCACTCTCCACCTCGGACTTGGTAACGGATACATTATCTGAATCATCAGAGAGAGAACAATTCGGCTTGGCACCCGCATCGGCTCTCGCCCTAGAGGCAGGGTCCATGGTCGGATTGATGGACGTATTTCCAGCAAGGTCTCCGGATATAGTCCGATGAGTGCTATTCCTGGAATATGGGAGAGGAGAAAAATGTCACAGTTCGGCATGTTTGCTGCAGGGTGTATCAAAAGCTGTACCTTTTTGATGATGGTCAGAGCTTGGAAGAATTGCCGTCCGCCTTTCTTTTTGAAGATCCGCCTTGTGTCAGTGTACCCTTCTTAAGGGACGATCCCGATGCGGCGTGGCGAGACGAGCGCCGCCCCTTTTAAAACACAAGACATTGCAGTGGGTGAAGCGCAGTGAAAAAACTCTTTTTGAGGAGACATCTTCAGGGTACTTAAGTGGGAGGAAGGGAGAAGGCCGGGGTAATCGGCTATAATGGCCACTTCCATGCCATCATGACTTGCTTGATAGAAAACCCCCTCCTTGAGCTCTACGGATATATCCGGATCATCTTCGAATCCGGGATCCAGGTGCCGATTATGGTCCTCCGGCTGCGGGGCGGGGCTATAGATCTCCGCGACAACTTTCCTCCATTCCTGTCAATAAATGGTGGGGTTAAGTCTAGCTAGGTACGACTCAGGAGGAGTATTAAGTCTAGCTAGGGTAGGCCACATCGGATTGGGTCAGATAGTACGACATCTTGAATATAAAACCACTCCGAGGGCCACTCTTCGGATGCCTTCTTTGGAGTGCCGAATAGGTATCCTGTCCCGGCTATACGCCACACTTCGGCGCCGCCCACCTCGAATATGGATCCCTTTTGGGAGCGAGGGACGAGGCAGAAAAGCTTCCTCCATAATTCAAAATGGGCCCCACAGCCTAGGAACAGCTCGCAAAGAGCGACGAAGCCCGTGATGTGCAGAATGGAGCCTGGCATAAGGTTGTGCAGTTGGAGGCCATAGTACTCCAGGAGACCTTGGAGGAAGGGATGGATTGGAAATCCAACGCCTCTTAATAAAAAGGAAACGAAGCACACTCGCTCCCCTTCTAAAGGATTAGGGAAATTTTCTGCCAAGGCTTCGCCGGTAGAAGAGGTTAATCCCACCCGAACGGGGACTAGATCCGCAGGGGGAGATATCCCTGCATCTAGAGCTTGGTCAGCTGGGTGTGGGATATAGAACAGCTCTCCCAATCGTCTTTTTGCAGAACATGGGGGCGGGAAGAAGAACTGGGAGCGCTGGCCATGTTTGCACGGTTTCTTGTGACAAGCTCTAAGGATTTTCTGCCTGGTGTGGAATGGCATCTGAGATTCAATCTCCTTAAATAGACGCCTTCCTTACACGGCCTGGGTGTTTTGTGTAAAAATGCTTAGACCCTTTGTATCCGTCTGACACGTGGGAGCTGAAGTGGCGATGGTGCAGAAGCCGAAGGATATAACATTTAATGTAAAGCCGAAGACCAAAGACCGAAGATGTAAATCCGAATACAATCCTTTGGTTCAGATGCTTGGAGATCTGCGGAGGAGGAACCCGCCTTGCAATGCTGAAGACAATTTGCATGCCGGACACGTCATCATTGAAGACTGGTTCGGGGGCTACTGAGGGAGTCCTAGATTACGGGGTCCTCGGGCGTCCCGGCTATGCAACATGGGTCGGACTAATGGGCCGTGGAGATACAAGACAGAAGACTTTCCCCCGTGTCCAGGTGGGACTCTCCTTGGCGTGGAAGGCAAGCTTTAAACCTACTCTGTACAAACCCTATCCCCCTTCGGTGTCTATATAAACCAGAGGGTTTAGTCCGTAGAGGCAATCATAATCATACATGCTAGACATCTAGGGTTTAGCCATTACGATCTCGTGGTAGATCAACTCTTGTAACCCCTATACTCATCAAAGTCAATCAAGCAGGACGCAGGGTATTACCTCCATCAAGAGGGCCCGAACCTGGCTAAAACATCATGTCCCCTGTCTCATGTTACCTTCGATCCTTAGACGCACAGTTCGGGACCCCCTACCCGAGATCTGCCGGTTTTGACACCGACACCCCCTAGTTGGTGCTTTTATAAGAGAGTATGGAGACTCAAATTAAAAATAAAATTTTCATAAAGTAAAAGAAAGGACCTTCGCAGAGGGAAGTAGGGATTTGTAGAGGTGCCAGAGCTCAAAGCGAAAATTGAGAGATAAAAACATTTTGAGAGGCATACTTTTCCCACCAACGAAAACGACTTAGAGTTCCCAACACTTTCCATGCTAGATATATTATAGGTGGTTCCCAAACAAAAAACAAACTTTATTCCTTTTTCCACCATACTTTCACTTTCCATGGCTAACCGTATCCACGGGTGCCTTCCATACCAACACTTCCCAAGGAATTTATTATTTGACAACATAAAGTAAATTAATTTTTCATTTCAGGACTGGTCATCCCTAATACCTTTGCTGTACTCTCGTGCAATGCCAAGTGAATAAACACTCATCGTGAGAATAACACATCTAGCATGGAAAATATTAGCCACCCCTCACCGTCTCGCGAGTGGTACGAGCACACAAAAGGGAAGTTTATTTTGAATATTAGAGATGGCACATACAAATTTGCTTAGAACGGCAAAAGAATACCGCATATAGGTAGGTATAGTGGACTCATATGGCCAAACTGGTTTAAAGGATTTTGGATACACAAGTAGTGATCATACTTAGTGCAAAATGAAGGCTAGGAAAAGATTGAGAAGCGACCAACCAAGAAACGAATAATCTCATAAGTGAGCATTGAGCATAATTAACACTGAATAATGCACCACATGTAGGATGTAATCTCATTGCATGACTATTGACTTTCGTGCTTGCATAGGGAATCACAAACATTAACACCAATATTCTTACTAAAGCACAATTACTCATCAACATGACTCACATATCACATCATCATATCTCAAAACTATTACTAAGAATCAAGTTTATTTTTTCCAATGATCTTCATGCAAGTTTTTATTATATCCTTCTTGGATATCTATCGCTTTGGGAATAATTTTCATGTGTTGCTTTTGATAAGCTCAAACAAATATAAGTGAAGATCATGAGCATAGTATTTCTTTCTCTCAAACTAATTTAAGTGAAGCAAGAGAGAATTTCTTGAAATTTTTAATAACTCTCAAATAAATCTAAGTGAAGCAAGTGAGCATTTCTTTAAAAATACTAAAGCACACCGTGCTCAAAAAGATATAAGTGAAGCACTAGAGCAAATCCATAGCTCATAAAAATTTAAGTGAAGCATAGAGAACAATTCTAACAAGTCATGCCATAATTTTGGCTCTCTAAAATAGGTGTGTCCAGCAAGGGATAAAGACTAAAAACACAAAGCAAAACAAGCAAAGACTCATATCATACAAGACGCGCCAAGCAAAACACATAGTATGTGACGAATAAAAATATAGTTTCGAGTAAAATACCGATGGTTGTTAGAAGAAAGAGGGGATGCCACTCGGGGCATCCCCAAGCTTAGTTGCTTGCTCTCTATGGATAATAACTTGGGGTGCCATGGGCATCCCCAAGCTTAGGCTCTTCTTACTCCTTATTCCTTCATCCATCGTAAGATAACCCAAAACTTGAAAACTTCAATCACACAAAACTCAACAAAGCCTTCGTGAGTGTTAGTATAAGAAAATAAATCACTACTATAAGTGCTGTTGCAAACTAATTCATATTTTATTCTTGCATTATATCTACTGTATTCCAATGTTTATATGGCAAACACTCATCAAAGAAAACCATATAATCATCAAAACAAGCACACAACGCAAAGAAAACAGAATCTGTCAAAAACAGAGTAGTCTTTAGCAATCTGGGTATTTCGAATACTTCTGTAATTCCAAAAACTCTAAAAAATTAGGAATACCTGATAAATTTGTATATTAATCTTCTGCAACAAAAATTTGTATTTTATCACTCTCTGATTAAAAGTGAAAATTATTTTTGTGAGCGCAAGAGTTTCTATTTTTCAGCAAGATCAAACAACTATCACCCAAGAAGATACTAAAGGATTTACTTGGCACAAACACTAATTAAAACATAAAAACACAATAATAACAGTAGCATAATTGTGCTAACACTCAAGAAAAGAAATCAAAAAGCAAAAATAAATTTTATTCATTTGGTTGCCTCCCAACAAGTGATATCGTTTTATTCCCTTAGCTAGGCATAAAGCAAGGATCTATGTTTTGTCATCTTTGTTTGGAGATCCATAGGATGCCCTCATGATTGATTCATATGGTGGCCTAATTCTTGTTCTAGGGAAATGTTCCATACCCTTCCTTAGTGGAAATTGGAACTTAATATTGACTTCTTTCATATCAAACAACACCAATAGTGTGTAAAAATGGTCTACCAAGAATAATTGGAGAAGACGGATTGCAATCAATATCAAGAGCAATAAAATCTATGGGCGCATAATTCCTATTTGCAAGAATAAGAACATCATTAATTCTTCCCATAGGACTTTTAATAGTAGAATCCGCCAAGTGCAAATTTAAAGAATACTCTTCAATATCGGTTAGACCAATCACATCACATAAAGATTTCGGAATTGTAGAAACACTAGCACCCAAGTCACACAAAGCAAAACACTCATAATTTTTAATCTTGACTTTGATAGTAGGTTCCCATTCATCATGCAATTTTCTAGGAATTGAAACATCCAATTCCAACTTTTCTTCCAAAGTTTTCATCATAGCATCAACAATATGTTTAGTAAAAGCTTTATTTTGTTCATAAGAGTGGGGTCAATTTATCATGGATTGCAACAAAGAAATAAAATCAATCAAATAGCAACTATCATAATTAAAGTCCTTGTAATCCTAAAGAGTGGGTACATCAGTAGCTAAAGTTTTAACCTCTCCAAACCCACTTTTATCAATTTTCTCAACAAGATTTTCACCCTCTGAATTATCGGGATGCCTTCTAGCTAAAGTTGACTCTTCTCCAGCCCCTTTTTAATCAATCTTAACTTTACTAAACAAGGGATTAATAGAAGAAACACCAATCATTTTAAGATCTTCATCACTTTTACGAAATTAATGACTAGAAAATAGTTTTTTCTAAAAATTCTCTTCTAGCTCTAAGCATAGCGGTTCTTTTCTTACTTTCATCCATAGAAACACAAAGAGCTTTAATTGATTCCTCAACTTTAGGCACAAAAAAATTTCATCCTGAGATTTTCCACATCATGAGAAATTCTATCAACACTTCTAGACAAATCATCAATCTTATTCAACTTCTCTTCTATGGTAGTGTTGAAAACTTTTTGCGTGTTGATAAAATTATTCTCAAGATCAGAGGTGTTCCTATTATTATTATAAGAAGGATTTCCATAGGAATTACCATAATTATTAGAGGAATTACTAGGAAAAGACCTAGGATTAAAATTACCTCTATAAGCATTGTTATTGAAATTATTTTGCGAGATAAAATTCACATCTATGGCATCACTATTTTGCTCAATCAAAGTAGACAAAGGCATATCATTCAAATCGATAGGAGCACTTTTACTAGCAACCAATTTCATAAGAGCATCAAAATTTTCACTCAAGGAAGAAATTTCAACCGAATTAACTTTTTTACTAGTAGGAGCTCTTTCGGTATGCCATTGTGAATAATTTGCCATAATATTATCAAGCAATTTGGTGGATTCACCCAAAGTAACTTCCATAAAATTCCCACCCGTGGCAGAATCTAAAAGATTATGAGAAACAAATTTCAACCCCACATAAATTTTTTGTATGATCATCCAAAGATTTAACCCATGAGTTGGGAAATTCCTTAGCATCATTTTCATCCTTTCCCAAGATTGTGCAACATGCTCATGTTCAAGTTGCTTGAACTTCATGATCTGGGTTCTAAGGGAGATAATTTTTGCGGGCGTAAAATACTTAGTGATAAAAGCATCATTACACTTATTCCAAGAATCAATACTATTATGAGGCAAAGAAGAGAACCAATTTTTTGCAGAATCACACAAAGAAAACGGAAACAATTTCATCTTTACAACATAATTGTCCACATCTTTTTTCTTTTGCATATCGCATAATTCCACAAAGGTATTAAGATGGGACGCTACATCCTCATTAGGAGTACTGGAAAATTGATCTTTCATAACAAGATTCAGCGAAGCAGTATTAATATCACAAGACTCCGCACTAGTGGCAGGAGGAGCAAGCGGAGTGCCAATAAAATCATTGTTGTTGGTATTTGAGAAATTACACAACTTGGTGTTCTCTTGAGTTATGGTGACTACGCAACAAGATTGCACTCAAAAATAGATCCGGCAAGAAAACAACGAACGTAAAAAGGCGAATAAAATGGCAAATTTTTGTGAAGTGGGGGAGAGGAAAATGAGAGGCAAATGGCAAATAATGTAAATTGCGAGGAGATGGAATTTGTGATTAGGAACCTGGTAGATGTAGATGATCCTCCCCGGCAACAGCGCCAGAAATTCCTTTTGATGTCGGCCAGAACTACGTCGGTATTTCCCCAAAGAGGAAGGATGATGTAGCACAATGACGGTAGGTATTTCCCTTAGTGATGAGATCAAGGTTATTGAACCAGTAGGAGAACCAAGCAACACTACGTAAACAACACCTGCGCACAAATAAGAAGTACTCGCAACCCGACGTGTAAAAGGGGTTGTCAATCACTTTCGGGTAACGACGCCAGAAATTGGCAAACAAACGTGAGAGAGTTGTAAATATTGATAGATCGAACGTCAAATAAAATAAATTGCAGCAAGGTATTTTGTATTTTCATTTTAATATATCTAAAAATAAAAGGCAAATAAAATAGATCACAAAGGCAAATAATATGAGAAAGAGAACCGGGTGCCGTAGGTTTCGCTAGTGGCGTCTCTCAAGAAAAATAACAAATGGTGGGTAAAAATTTACTGTTAGGCAATTGATAGAACTTCAAATAATCATGACGATATCCAGGCAATGATTATTATATAGGCATCACGTCCAAGATTAGTAGACTGACTCGTGCCTGCATCTAGTGTATTAAGTTCATGGAGAAACAGAGTAATGCAATAAGAATGATGTCATGATGTAGACAAGATCTTTTTATGTAGAAATATACCCCATCATTTTATCCTTAGTAGCAATGATACATACGTGTCGGTTCCCCTTCTACCACTGGGATCAAGCACCGTAAGTTTGAACCCACTACGAAGCACCTCTTCCCATTGCAAGATAAATAGATCAAGTTGGCCAAACAAAACCCAAATATCAGAGAAGAAATACAAGGCTATAAGCAATCATGCATATAAGAGATCAAAGAAACTCAAATAACTTTCATGGATAAAAAGAGATAGATCTGATCATAAACTCAAAGTTCATCGGATCCCAACAAACACATCGCAAAAGAATTACATCATATGGATCTCCAAGAGACCATTGTATTGAGAATCAAATGAGAGAGAGGAAGCCATGTAGTTACTAGCTACGGACCCGAAGGTCTACAAAGAACTACTCACACATCATCGGAGAGGCACCAATGGAAGTGGTGAACCCCTCCGTGATGGTGTCTAGATTGGATCTGGTGGTTATGGACTCTACGGCGGCTGGAAATGATTTTCGTTGACTCCCCTAGAGTTTCTGTAATATTGGGGTATTTATAGATCAAAGAGGCGGTCCGTGGGGCACCTGAGGTGGGCACAACCCACCAGGTCACGCCTAGGTCTGCAGGCGTGCCCTAGTGGGTTGTGCTCCCCTCGGAGCACCCCCAGGCGCTTCTCCGGCCCATTGGATGTCTTCTGGTCCAAAAAAATCCACAAAAAGTTTCGTTGTGTTTGGACTCCATTTGATATTGATTACCCACGATGTAAAAAACATGCAAAAACAAGAAGTGGTACTTGGCACTATGTCAATAGATTAGTACCAAAAAATGATATAAAATGCCTATAAAATGATTATAAAACATACAAGAATGATAATATAATAGCATGGAACAATCAAAAAGTATAGATACGTTGGAGACGTATCATTTGCTCACTTGAGTGTGGAGTTCTCTAGACGCATTTCGGATCTTCCGAGGAGTGCCGCCGATGCCGCATAATTCTTCCAAACCTAGGAGGGGAACTCGGCGAGAAGCTATTCTGGTCACAGTTTCTTGTGCCGGAGCACCCGACGCCCCTGAAAGACTAGCTGAAGCAGCTAATGGAGCTGCATAGGGTGGCCGGTTTGGCCATGAAGGATCTAATAGTCCATCTTTGGCCGGCCGAACCCATTCCCAGTAGCTACTTTGTTTTGGTGAGGCGGCTCGTCGACACGCTACCTAGGATTGATGCTGTGAAGCGCTCGGCCTGCATAGAAGGTGCCCAGATGGCCTTCGCCTGCGTCGAGATGTAATGGGCAAAGATGAAGGCCACCGACATGGTGGCCGCAGGGCCCCCCGAAGGCAAAGATCATCGGAAGCCGGAGAGATACTTCGATGATGTCCTAGATGGTGCCCGGATAGTAGAGGGCCAATGCTCAAAGGACGTCATATTTGAGTAAATGTTTTCGAGTTGTAAAAACTATGTTATGAACCCATTCTTGTAATATATCTATGTGTTGTGACTTTTGTTTCAAGCGATGTTTACCTCCTGTGCGACCGTTTTTACTTGTTAAAGTTGCTAGTCGCCGGCTTCAGCCCCCACGTAGATGCTACGGGGGTGTTCATCGTGACGCGTGACCACACTTTATCCAACATCTTGGTCCATAAAGGAAGTGTTCACGAGATGAACCAGGCAATCAGAATGCAGCTTTATTACTTTTACTTAGCCAAAGGAGTTTGACGGCGGCGCTGAATACTAACCCCTGGTGCATGTGCGGCTATTCGGAATAAAGTGCCTTTTCCACGCAACTGGACGAAGACTAGCCCCTCGTATAACATAGAGTAAATCACTAATGATTTTCAGTAAGTCACCAAATCGCCGACCAACTCTCACTTTATCATGACAATTAGTTTTTGGCTTTCTCTACTGAGGTATTTGACTGAAGGAACTAGAAATACAATCGCAGTAGTTCTCCCTTTACTACCTTAGCCGAACGAGTGGAATGTAAGGTGGTAAACACAGGAGTCGGGAAACCCAACTATAGACCAAAGACATGATTCGGAGCTGATGCATATATTGCAACATTCGGGACGCAGAAGAGTACCCTATAGGTGTTCGGACTTGAAAACGTGCGGAGCCAAATACAACTCCCGGTGTTAAGGCCGGACTAAAGCACGTGTGGCAATCTGAAGTAAGGAGGGAATATAGATGTCAAAATAGATCAGTACCAAATGAAAGTGGTGAGCAAATGTTTCCTTTATATCCTGGTTAATACGCCGAGACATGCTATTACAGATAATGCCATGAATATCAAAGCTATTTTACATGCCGAGAGTTTACACAGGGGAAAGTTTTACACATGGCCTAAAAGAAGTGGTTTTGAAGATTCCAGTGGTGCCCTGCCGCACGTCTATGTCATTTCTCCTTGGTGAGAAATCCTTTGAGAGGAGAAGTCGACGGTCGTCTATAAGAAAGGGTAGCATGGAAAAGAGCCCTTATACGACCGTAGGGTAGGTAGGTTTTTAATGAACTTGTAGTACAAAAAAAAGAAAAAAAGAGAAAAAAGGCTAAGGTCCAAATAGGGTCAAGCCGTACTATAGACCTTTTCCGCAGTATGCCTCTGGCGCTGCCCAAGGTATTTTAAGTGCATATTTATGCACGCACGGTATGTATGCCGCAACCTTATGGGACGGTCGGCAGAGGCTGAACTGCTATTCAAGCTTTGGATCCGCCGAGCTGTCGTGCTGTAATGTGGATCGAACTCGCTTAGCAGTGTCATGGGCCTTAATGACCGATGAGTTGTTCGGCTTGATGAGGCCATTCTATACCTCGGTAACCTTCGGTTAACATTTAATAAAATTAATAGTAGGAGTTTCTCTTGTTGTTTTCATGGTAAAAAAAATTCTATACCTCGGCTGCTAGGGCCGCGGTGTGCTCCTCAGTACAGAGGGAGCGCTCCATATTTCCATTGACTATGGTGATGCCGCATGGTCCGGGCATTTTGAGCTTTAAATAAGCATAATGTGGGACTGCATTGAAGCGGGCGAAAGAAGTTCGTCCAAGCAGTGCATGATAACCACTGCGGAAAGGGACGATATCGAAGATCAATTCTTCACTTCGAAAGTTATCTGGAGAGCCGAATACTACTTCCAGTGTTAAGGAGCCCGTGCAGCGGCCTCTATGCCAGGTATCCCTCATTTAAAGGTAGTGTTACTAGGCTTGATTCTTGATGGGTCAATACCCATCTTACGAATAGTGTCTTAGTAAATCAAGTTGAGACTGCTGCCGCAGTCCATAAGGACTCTAGTGAGATTGTATCTGTTGATTATGGGATCGAGTACCAGGGCCGCCGAATCTCCATGATGGATACTAGTTGGGTGGTCCCTGCGATCGAAGGTGATTGGAAGAGCCGACCATGTGTTGAATTTTGGGGCGGCAGGCTCTACGGCGTAAACGTCCCTTAGTGCGCGCTTGCGCTCCCTCTTGGGGATGTGTGTGACATATATCATGTTCACTGTTTTCACTTCAGGGGGAAACTTCTTCTGTCCCCCTATGTTCGGAGGGCGGGGCTCATCATCTTCCTCGCTTTGAGGTCCTTTCCCCTTATGTTCGATATTTAATTTACCGGCCTGTTTAAAAATCCAGCAGTTTCTGTTGGTGTGGTTGGGGGCTTGCCAAGGGTGCCATGAATCTGGAAAGGCGCCTATCTAGTATTTTGTCCAAATTGGACGGACCGTCTCTATTTCCTTTGAACAACTTCTTCCACTGATCGGGTTTGGAGCCGCTAAATTCGGAGTTTACTGCTGCATCCTCAGTTTCTTTGTTGTTGTTCCGACACTTATTTGCTACGTCGTGGCCTTCCATTGCCATCCCTAACTTCAGAGGTGCTGGGGCCACTGGTGCTGTTGCTTCTATGAGCCAACCAGCTATCTTCGCCCGCACAGAAGCGGGTCATAAGTGCAGTAAGAGATGACATAGTTTTCAACTTTTCCTGACCAAGGTGTCGGGCGAGCCATTCGTCACGGACACTGTGTTTAAATGCCGCTAAGGCTTCAGCGTCCGAACAGTCGACGATTTGGTTCTTTTTAATTAAGAAACAAGTCCACAGTTTGCGGGCTGACTCTTCGGGCTGCTGGACTATGTGACTTAGGTCATCAGCATCCGGTGGTCGAACATAAGTGCCCTGAAAGTTGTCCCGGAAGGCGTCCTCTAAGTCCTCCCAGCTGCCAATGGAGTTCTCTGGGAGGCTATTCAACCAGTGTCGTCCTGGCCCTTTTAGCTTTAAAGGAAGGTATTTAATGGCGTGGAGATCATCGCCGCGAGCCATGTGAATGTGGAGAAGAAAATCTTCAATCTATATAGCGGGATCTGTCGTTCCATCGTAGGCCTCAATGTTTACGGGTTTGAACACTTACGGAAACTGGTGCTGCATTACCTCATCAGTAAAGCACATGGGATGTGCGGCGCCTCTATATCGGGCAACATCACGATGGAGTTCGGATGATATCCGTGTTTGATTCTCGGCCCGAACTTGATTATGCTTGTCGTGGCAGGCGTGATGGCCGTCGTCTCGTGTTGGAGCACATCCCCTTGATTCGTAGATTGATCTGGTCTGGCCAACTCTATTGTCCAGATCCTGACGTAAGTTGTACGTGTAGCCCGGAGCCGCTGTCTCTTTGCCTCTACGGCGAGGTGGCACGGGCTGGTGTTTGGCATAATTAGCTGCTTTGTCTCGTCCACATGGTGGTCGGTCCGATTGATCAGCATGATTGTATTTTGACGTTGTTGGCTCAAGGCCTCATCGTTTAATTGTGGTAGTAGCCTGTGTTTTGGGTAGCTCTTTGTCAGGCGCTCAAGGCCGTATTCTTCAACAGCCAGGACCTTGGTCCATCTGTCATTGAGTGTGTCCTGTTCGGCTTAAAGCTATTGTTGTTGTTTCTTTTTCAGGCTCCTCGCAGTGGCGATGAGCTCTCGCTTGAAGCGTTCTTGTTCGAGGGGTTCCTCTGGCACGATGAAATCTTGATTTCCTAGGCTAACATCCTCCTCGGAGGCCAGTAGATAGTTACTATCTTCTAAATCCTCATGATCGACGAGTTCGTCGGGGTTGACTTGTCCCTCTTCCCTCTCATCCTGCTCGAACGCAGGCTCGACGGGGTGGTCGAAGTCTTCGGCGTTGTCCGGAGTGTTATTATCTCTGGTGCCGGTATTGCTTTCCTTTTCCCGATGCGATCCTGAGCGGCACCACTGACGTCGGTGTTTTGATGGTGCCTCGATGGGCTTGTCCTCAATCGGATCTTGAGTGCCATCGTCGTCCATCTTCTCGGGTGTATCCACCATGTACATGTCGTATGTAGAAGTGGCCGTCCAACGCCTGGTGATAGGTGTGTTTTGGCCTGGTTCGGCTACGACATCGTCGTCCATACCATCGATGTCTTCGGAGGCATAGTCTAGCATGTCGGTTAGGTCCTCGACAGTGGCTATTAAATGGGTGGTGGGTGGGATGTAAAATTCCCTGCTCTCAGTACCAGTTTAGGCTGGGCGTAGTTCGGAGGTGATACTTCCATGATGGCGAGAGATCGCATTAGGTCCAGTGTCTCGTTTAAGAGCGAAAGCTGGACGGGCGTATGAGGATCTGCAGAGCTAGGTTCGGTAATAAGCACTTGAACAAGCCCGATGAACGTAGACCTCGAGAGTTTGGAGTTGATGTCCAGAGGTGAGTCCGACTTCCCGATGACAGGAAGAGTCAAGTTTGACTCCGAGTCTGCTGATGGCATGGTCACCTCTGGGTCTCCCGCAGGGAGCTCCGTAATGGGAGAGAGTCTGGCAGGGTTTATCCCCCCGTCTTCGGACAGAGTGGTCCACCTCGGATCTAAGGCCAGGGCAAGCACGAGAGTTGATCCTTGAGCAGAATCTGATGGTGGGTCTGATGGGCTTCCTTCATGCAGATGATGAGCGGCGACTAAGGCGAGAACCCCTCGAAGACCAAATCTCCTCGGATATCAGCGTTGTAGTTCAAGTTTCCAAACCTGATCTGGTGACCAGAGGCGTAGTTGTCGATTTGCTCGAGGTGACCACTTGAATTCGCACGCAGAGCAAAGCCGCCAAACACAAAGAGTTGACCAGGGAGAAAAGTCTCCTCGGAAACAACATCGTCGCCGATGACAAGTCAATCCATCGATCCTTTTGTCGGTGACACAGTGGAACTCTCAATGAAAGCACTAATGTAGGTGTCAAAACCGGCAGATCTCGGGTAGGGGGTCCCGAACTGTGTGTCTGAGGATCGATAGTAACAAGGGATGATGGGGACACGATGATTACTCAGGTTCGGGCCCTCTTAAAGGAGGTAAAACCCTATGTACTGCTTGATTGTATTCAATGAGTATAGGGGTTACAAGAGTTGATATACCTCGAGATCGTAATGGATAAACCCTAGCTATCTAGCCTATGAGAATTCTGATGATCTCTATGGACTAACCTCTCCGGTTTATATATACACCGGAGAGGCCTAGGGTTGTACAGAGTCAGTTTGTAAAGGAAGGAAATAACATATCCGAACACCAAACTTGCCTTCCACGCATATAGGAGTCCTACCTGGACACGAGGGGAAGTCTTCTTCTTTTATCTTCACGGCTCATCAGTCCGTCCCATGTCAAATAGTCCGGACACCCGAGGACCCCCTAATCTAGGACTCCCACACCCAGGTTCCACCTCGAGACGGTGGCAGTTTGTCCCGAAATCTCTCTTCTTCTTTTTTCTAGGTCAAACCCCTCCATATAGCAGAAGATGGGCACCAGACGATGGCCAGGGAGGCCACAAGCCCTGGGGGCGTACCCTCAGGGGGTAGGGCGCGATCCCCAGGCTTGTGGCTCCTGGTGGGTCCCCTTCTGTAACTTCTTTGCCCGATATTTTTTATACATTCCAAAATAATTCTCCGTGAAGTTTGAGGACATTTGGAGTTGTGCAGAATAGGTCTGTCGGATTTGCTCCTTTCCGGTCCAGAATTCCAACTGCCGGCATTCTCCCTCTTCATGTAAATCTTGTAAAATAAGAGAGAAAAGCCATAAGTATTGTACCATAATGTGAAATAACAGCCCATAATGCAATAAATATTAACATAAAAGAATTATGCAAAATGGACGTATCAACTCCCCCAAGCTTAGACCTCGTTTGTCCTCAAGCGAAAGTCGAAATCGATAATCATGACCACATGTTTAGAGATAGAGGTGTCGATAAAAATAAAATACGAACATGAGGGCATCATGATCATCTTTAGAACAACAACATATTGTCATATAACTTCTCATGCTAAAGTGATAAATCGTTCACAAGGTAAAGTATGAAACAAAAACTTTATTAAAAACTAAAAAACTATGATCTCGGTCATTGAAGCAATTGCAATTTATCATAATATCGGAAAAGAGTCAATATAAGTGATCTTATGTAGCAAATCCACATACTCAACCATCTTTTAGTCTTTCATAATTGCTAACACTCATGTGATACTTATGAGATCAAAACCTCAATCATACATAGAGAAAGATAGGGGCTTATAGTTTCGCCTCCCAACCTTTTACCTCAAGGGTAATGTCAACACTAATAGTTTATGATCACCTACATCCGAGTGGATATACATGTTTGGATCTTTCCCCAACACATAGTGCTTGCCAAAAAGAAAAAAGTGTAAAAGGGAAAGGTGAAGATCACCATGACTCTTGTATATAGGTAGAAGGTAAAAGTAAAAGATAGGCCCTTCGTAGAGGGAAGCATAGGTTGTCATGTGCTTTTATGGTTGGATGGACGAAATCTTAATGCAAAAGGATGTTACTTTATATTACCGCTTGTGATAAAGAACTATATTATGCAGTCTGTCGCTTTTATTTCTTCTATATCACAAGTTCATATAAAGTTTATTTTCTTCACACCAAAAGATCATACATATTTAGAGAGCAATTTTTATTTCTAGCACCGATGACAACTTACTTGTAGGATCTTACTCAATCCATAGGTATATATAGTGGACTCTCATGGCAAAACTGGTTTAATGGATGTTGGATGCACAAGTAGTATCACTACTTGGTGCAAAAGATTTGGCTAGCATAGGATGAGAAGCAAGCTCGTTGGAGGACCCATGACAATATAACTTCTATTAGGATATAAGAAAACATACCCCATTGTGTTATCTTCCTTGTCCAACATCAAATTATTAGCATATAATATTTAATGAGTGGTCACACTCATAAAAGATGTCCAATATAGTGTATTTATATGTGAAACCTCTCTTTCTTTATTAATTCCTATTAGTTGCAACAATTACCAACACTATGTTTGTCAACTTTCGACAAATTTTATTCGTCATACTCTTTATATGTGAAGTCATCACTCTCCATAAGATCATTATATAATATTTTTACTTCTTTTATGCTTTTCTTTTCTTTTCCAAGATCAAGGCAAAAAAACAAATCCCTCTACTCAAAACTACTCTTTATTATATAACTCTGAAAGGATCGAGAAGAGGTGTCTAGAGGGAGGGGGGTGATTAGACCCTCAATAAGGAAAAGTAGCAGTTTTTAAGTTCTTCAAGTTGAGGTGGAGTTTTAGCACAAGTTTAAGCGTTCACAATACATTTCAAGCAAGCACTGCAAGAGGATAGGCAATGGAAAGAGTAAAGCATGCTATTTTCAAGAAAGTAAAGGGACGGGATTGGAGTGTGCAAACACAATGAAGACACGAAGGTTTTTGGCGTGGCTCCGATAGTTGGTGCTATCGTACGTCCGTGTTGATGGAGACTTCAACCCACGAAGGGTAACGGTTGCACGACTCAACGGAGGGCTCCACCCATGAAGGGTCCACGAAGAAGCAACCTTGTCTATCCTACCATGGCCATCGCCCACGAAGGACTTGCCTCACTCGGGTAGATCTTCATGAAGTAGGCGATCTCCTTGCCCTTACAAAATCCTTCGTTCAACTCCACAATCTTGTCGGAGGCTCGCAAGTGACACCTAACCAATCTAGGAGACACCACTCTCCCAAAGGTAATAGATGGTGTGTTGATGATGAACTCCTTGCTCTTGTGCTTCAAATGATAGTCTCCCCAACAATCAACTCTCTCTCACCGATTTGGCTATGGTGGAAAGATGATTCGAGTAGAAAGCAACTTGGGGAAGGCTATAGATCAAGATTCTTGTGGTTGGATTGGAATGTCTTGGTTTCAACACATGAGTAGGTGGTTCTCTTTCAGAAAATGAGTAGTGGAAGTGTAGGCACGTTCTGATGGCTCTCTCTTGAATAGAGAAGGGGGTGGAGGGGTATATACAGCCTCACACAATTGACCCAACTCGGTCAGACCGAATAGAAGAACTCGGTGAGACCGATTCAGGTCAAAATGTGAATGTTAGGAATCTCGGTGGGACCGACATGATCAACTCGGTGGGACCGATGTGCTAGGGCTAGGGAAAAACCTCATCTTGGTGTGACCGACTGCATGAACTCGGTGAGACCAATTTCACCAATGAGTTAACAGAGAATTTGTCAGGCAAACTCGGTGGGACCGATTGCACATTTCGGTGGGATCGAAACAATTGCAACAGGCAACAGAGAGTTTGCAAGGCCATCTCGGTGAGACCAAGATCTGTATCGGTGAGACCGAATTGTCTAGGGTTTCTGGCTGTGGCTATGTCAAAAGGAACTCAGTGGCGCCAGATAGATCGAACTGGTGGGGTCGAGTTTGACTTTGGGTTTTGGTCATATTTGGAAATGAGAAAGTGGTTAAGGGTTATGGAGCAATATCACTAAGAACTTTGAGCAAGTAGACCATTAAGCAACACCTCATCCCCTTTTAATAGTATTGTCTTTCCTATGGACTCAATGTGATCTTGGATCACTAAAATAGAAATGAAGAGTCTTGAGCTTTAGCCAATCTTTTTCCTTAGCATTTTGAAGGGGTTCCACATCCTCTTGTCCATGCCACGCCATTGTTGAACTTTCTGAAATATGCTAGATAAATATATTAGTCCAACAAGAGATATGTTGTCATTAATTACCAAAATCACCAAGGGAGCACTTGTGCTTTCAATCTCCCCCTTTTTGGTAATTGATTACAACATACATTATATAAAGATATGAAGAGTAAAAAGTAAAGCTTTGGAGAGACATGTAACATGCATAGGCTCCCCCTACATGTATGCAGTCATGTAAAGATAGTATGTAAGACCATGTGAATGCATAAGCATGTCAGAGCAAGCAATGAGTTACATGTATCTTGGCTATATGCATCAGAGCAAATGATGTAGATATAGGAAGTGTACCTTCATGTTCATGAGTCCTACTTGCAAACAATATGTACAACAGCAAGAGACCATCATGCACATGAGTGTGATGCATATACTTACCTTGTGGTCTTGAGCTAGCTTTGGAAGAGACGAGTTTGGGAAAACAAGGTTAGATAACACAAGAACACTCTAAATAAAGCAAGTTTTAGGAGACCACAAGAGAACCAAGACTGGGATGCCATGTAATGAATGAGTACTTAGTACTCTATTTGGATATGGACATGTACCCAAAGATTAAAGATATGCAATGAATTCGAAAGATTTTCTTCCCTTAGATATGAGCTCTTTCTCCCTCTTGAATCTGATATTGGATAATGGGAGAAGGTAGTGTAAGAGAAAATTAGAGAAGAAAACAACCATACATTAACATGTCTTTCCCCTCTTAAAGTGTAACACCCATAATGCGGCTATATCTCCCACGTGTCGGGGCACGACTTAGAGGCATAACCTCATGGTAGGCTTGTCGCAAGAGGGGTAATCTTCAGACATCCCATGTACTGAATAAGAAAGGGATAAAGAGTTGGCTTATAATCGCCACTTCACACAATACATAAATAATCCATACATCATCCAAGGTACAAACAAGGGTCCAATTACGGAACCAAAATAAAGGAAGACAACCCCAAATGCTAGATCCCCGTTCGTCCCAACTGGGCTCCACTACTGATCATCAGGAAAAGAAACATAGTAACGTGCCCGAATCCTCATCGAACTCCCACTTGAGTTCGGTATCGTCACCTGCACTAGTATCCTCAGCACCTGCAACTGTTTGGAAGTATCTGTGAGTCACGAGGACTCAACAATCTCACACCCGCGAGATCAAGACTATTTAAGCTTACGGGTAGGAAAAAGGTAGTGAGGTGGAGCTGCAGCAAGCACTAAGCATATATGGTGGCTATCATACACAAAAGAGAGCGAGAAGAGAAGCAGCGCATGGTCGAGAAGCTAGAAGTGATCAAGAAGTGGTCCTGAAACTACTTACGTTCAAGCATAACACGAGACCGTGTTCTCTTCCCGGACTCCGCCGAAAAGAGACCATCATGGCTACACACGCGGTTGATTCATTTTAATTAAGTTAAGTGTCAAGTTCTCTACAACCGGATATTAACAAATTCCCATCTGCCACATAACCGCGGGCATGGCTCTCGAAAGTTTATACCCTGCAGGGGTGTCCCAACTTAGCCCATCACAAGCTCTCACGGTCAACAAAGGATATCCCTTCTCCCGGGAAGACCCGATCAGTCTCGGAATCCCGGTTACAAGACATTTCGACAATGGTAAAACAAGACCAGCAAAGCCGCCCAATGTGTTGACAAATCCTGATAGGAGTCGCACATATCTCATTCTGAGGGCACACCGGATGAGACTAGCTACGAGTAAAACCAACCCTCAAGTTTCCCCAAGGTGGCCCCGCAGGCAGCTCGGTTCGGACCAACAATCAGAGGAGCACTGGCCCCGGGGGGGGGGGGGTTAAAATAAAGATGACCCTTGAGTTTGCAGAAACCAAGGGAAATGTATATGGTGGTAGGTAGGCAAATGGTAAAACTAAGGTTGGGCCTTGCTGGAGGAGTTTTATTCAAGGCAAACTATCAAGGGGTTCCCATAACACCCAACCGCGTAAGGAATGCAAAATCAAGGAACATAACACCGATATGACGGAAACTAGGGCGGCAAGAGTGGAACAAAACACCAGGCATAAGGCCGAGCGTTCCACCCTTTACCAAGTATATAGACTCAATAAAGTAAATAAGATATAATAACGATATCCCAACAAAAGCCATCTTCCAACATGGAACAAACTTCATCTTCACCTGCAACTAGCAACGCTATAAGAGGGGTTGAGCAAAATTGGTAACATAGCCAAACAACGGTTTGCTAGGAATGTGGGTTAGAGGCTTGACATGGCAATATGGGAGGCATGATAAGCAAGTGGTAGGTAGCGCGACATAGCAATAGAGCGAGCAACTAGCAAGCAAATATAGAAGTGATAGCGAGGATATGGTCATCTTGCCTGCAATGTTCTCAGAGTTGTCGAAAGCTTGATCCTCGTAAGTGTACTCAACAGGTTCCTCAGTCACATACTCGTCTCCCGGATCCACCCAAAGCAAGACCACAAGCAAATAACCAACAATCAATCACGGTGCAATGCACAAGCAACATGATGCAATACATGGCATGATATGTAAGACATGATATGCAATGCATATGCGTGCTCCAGAAGGAAAAGAATGATCAAGGCATCAACTTGGCAAACCAAGTATGCCGCTGGAAAGATGAGATGATTTCGGTTGAAATCGATATAAAGATCACCGGAAACGGATGTACTGTTTGCAAATGGCAAGCAAAACAAGGATGGTGCTATTCTATGATTAACAGGACGATGCTACTTAGAATGCAGCAAGAAACCAAGCTACCGCACCCCAACTTAACAACAAAGCATATGGCAGTGATGTACAAGAGATGGTTGACAGAACATGAACACTGAGCTACGGCTAAATCACACTAGAACAGGTTCAAACAAGCATGGCAAAAGTGCAAAAGATATCAGCTTCGCAGACTTAGAGAAATTACTAACATGTCAAAAACAACATCAGGAAGCAACGTTTATTAACAGTTTCGACTTAGCGGAAAAACAAAGCATGTCATAAACAGATTTATGATAGCAACTTTGCGAGCTCAAACCACTCACCACAAAGCATTGCATGACAATAGAAGCATATCAACAACAAGATTACTTGTTCAGGAAGCTAACCATGGCAAGAGCAAGTTCATAGGATGCATGGATCACTAGCAAAAACCGTGGCAAAATCGATTAACATGTTAACATTCTGCCAGGAACATTTTATAGCAAAAGTAGAGCAAGCAAATGACATTCTAGACAACTCCATAATTGCAAATAGGGGCATGGATGGATAGAGCATGATCACGTGTTCAAAACATCCTTACTGAAGTATCTCACAATAAGCATGTATCTCACTATATCATCAAGTTTACATGGCATCAAAATAACAGCAGGAAAAGACTTTAGCAAAATCCTAAGTCCCTGAAAACAACAACATTGTGGAGCCTACTTTGCATGCTTATTCTAGTCACCACATAGATCACAAAAATACAAGAGAAGCACCTCTGTAAAAATGTCATGATGCAGTTCAAAAGACATGTATACCTCATGCCCATATGATGCACACATCAAATGCAAAAAAATGACAAAACCTCATAAACTGATAAGTAGCAGCAGTTAACATTTTATAGCACTCTTTCATCTATGAAATGGCATCATAATGAACATGAACATACATGGAAAAGCTTCTACCAGGGAGAGCTCAACGAGGCGAACAAATAGACATATCATATGCATGAATCGGAGTCACGATCATCGAGATACATCATGATGAACATGGCATAAAAATTACAGGGGGGTTCGGGACTTGGTGAAAATTACCCTCCGAAAACCCATATCTAGCGTTCAGGCATGCGAACCAAGGTTGATCGGGGAGCTCGCCGGAGTTGAGGAAGGAGAAGGCCGGTGAGGAGGGAGTTGGCCAGAGAGGAAGGAGGGCGGTGGCGACGAGGCGCTCAGCGAGGCGGAGGAGGGCCGACGAGGTCACGACGGGGCTGGAGGCGCGGCGGTGCGGCTCTCCTCCGGCGACTGGACGGCGGCGTGACGCAGATCCGGGTGGAGGCGTGTCACATCCCTAGCTGCTGGTAGTGCTCTAGGCTAGCTTCATGTTTGCATCATGTTTAAATTTTTGCCTAAAATTGAAATGGGGATGTTCAAACCCTAGCATTAAATCAACTCAACTAGGGTGAATTAAAATCTTTTCAATAAACCCAAAAGGTTCCTAAGAAAAGTTCATGATTTCTGGTTAAGGTGGAAACCTCTGCCAAAAATGATGATTATATTCTTAGGTCATTTTTGGATTTTTGAATTAAATCATATTGTATTTGACTTTGGGCATTTAAATACTATAAATAATTTAAATGCTCAAATAAATGTTGGAAATTGATAAGGGTCACTGAAATAATTCAGAAAGTACCCATAATTATTTCCAGGATTTTATAAAATGATTTGATATTTTAAAACAAATCAAAAACAAATTGCAGAAATAGAAAAATATAAAACAGAATAGAAATAAAAGAGAGGAGAGAAACCTTACCTGGCCTCACCCGTGCAGCCCACCAGCCGGCCCCGCTTCCCCCCCTGGCCGGCCCAGCCCACCCGCGCCTTCCCTGTCGTCTTCCTCCTCGGACAGAAGGACGAGGGCGTGTGCCCGACGCTCGCCGGCACGCGCGCGCGCCACCTCCCCCCCCTGCTGGCCACCTCCTGCTTCCCCCGGACTCCCTCGATGCCCCGGACGAAGCCACGCAGCTGCCCCGCACCGCTCTCACTCTCCCTCGCCCTCCTCTTCTCCCCCTGCTCTCTCTCCCTCTCACCCGAGAACCACCGCCGCCGCCGACGGGCATCACCGTAGCCACTGGCCTCCCCTCGCCTCCCCGACCCGCTTCCGAGCTCCGCCACAACCCCCTCCACCTCCTCGTTGAGCTACGGACCTCCCGGACGTGCTGCAACGCCGCCACCATCGCCGTTTCCGTCGCCGGCCACCGAAGTTCGCCGCGGTAAATTCGCCACCTCCGCCGCCTCCCCGAGACCACCGAGCTGCTCATCGACCTTGCTGTGAGCTCCTCTTCCATTTCCCCTTCTCCCCGCGCTCGTTCCCGCACTCCAGCCGCCTTCTCACCGGAGCCGATTGCTCCTCGCCGCCGGTCATGGCGCTGCCGTGGCCAGGGTCACCCCAGCTAGCGCCCGAGCACGTTACCGAGTTCGCCGCCCTCCCAGGAGCCCCCAGAGCCTTTCCGTTTCCCCTCTAGTGCACCGCAGCTCCGCGTTCGACCTTGGCCGAACTCCGGCGGCCACCTAGGTCGACGCCGGCGCCGATTCCGGCCGCCCCGACCCCAACCGACTCCACAGGAAGACGCGGCGCCCTCCCAGCTACCCGTAGAGCCTCTCCGCCGCCCGAATGGTCGCCGGAGGAGCGATCCCGAAGCCCTCCGCCGTGCCTGTTGCCGCCGGCGTTGAGCCGCCGGCCTGTTAGGCCCGCTGACCAGGGGTTTGACCCCCCCTGGGTCGATGACAGGTGGGGCCAGCCCCCCTGCTAATTAGTTTAGTCTATTTTAACTAATTACCCCCTCTGCTGACACTGACATGCGGGCCCAGGCTCTAATTAAATTAGGTTAGTCAGTTAGTCACTGACGTGTGGACCCCACACGTCAGGTTTGACTCTGGGCGACCCAGTTGACCTGCTGACGTCATGATGATGTCAGGCTGACGCAATAAGTATTTCTGGATTTAAAAATAATCAGGAAATTTCAGAAAATGCCTAAAACTTCAATAAATCATAGAAAATTAACCGTAACTCCAAATTAAATAATTTATATATGAAAAATTATCAGAAAAATTCAAGGAATCCATCTGTACCATTTTCATGCATGTTAGAACAACTTATAGCTGCTGTTTAGCACAAATCAATTAAATGGCATTTGAATAATCACATATGGGGTTTAAATTTGAATCTTATATTCAAACCAACTTCATTTAATCTGTTGCTAGTTGCATTAGCTCAAAACACATTCATTTTGCCATGTCATGATCATGCATCATATTGTGCATTGCATTGATTGTGTTCCCTTCTGTGTTGCCGGTATTTGTCCCCTCTCGATAGACATGATACCGATGATGTGATCGTTGACACTGATGAAGACTCAATGTTATCTTCAGAAGTGCCAGGCAAGCAAACCCCCTTGTTCATTCCAATACAATCCTACTCTCTCGCTCCTGCTCTCTTTTACTGCATTAGGACAACAACGATTCATCTGTTACTTGCTGCGGTAGCTGAACCCCTTTATCCTTTGCATGACCTGTCATTCCACAGTAAATAGATGAAACCCACTAGTATGAGTAGGAATTGTTTGAGCCCTGTTGTGCCTACTCATTCATGCTTGTTTGTCATGCCTGCTACTGCTTAGAGTTGAGTCAGGTCTGATTCATCGGGGATGAATCAGAGGCGTGTGAACATGTCCTACTGTGTGTGAGCTAAGTGTGTGAACACGATTTGGTAAAAGGTGTCGGTGAGAGGCCATGTAGGAGTACATGGTGGGTTGTCTCATTGAAGCCGTCCTCAGGAACTGAGTTCTGTGTTTGTGATCCATGATTCAGCTACTACCATACATTGGGCCCTGAAATATGACCCCGCTCGACTTCTTAATCACCCTTGTCCTCTGTCCAGGAGTTGCAAGTAGTTTCTGGTGTTTGTAGTATGCTGGAGGCCGTGGACAGCGCTGACCGTAGGGGTGGGCTGTGATGCGGTAGGCACGTGGCCGGGTACACCGGGTGCCCGTTTGGTGTCACGGAACCCTGTTCACATCGTTTGGGGCTGTGAGCGAAACTCCGGCCGGATCTCCTCATGGATGGAACCCGAATAGGCGATAAACCTGGACTAGAGACTTGAGTGTTTAGGTAGGTCGTGGTCTACACCCACGTCGGCTTTCGCTTGAAGTCTGCCGAGCACATGTCGTGTGCAGACGCTAAGTGGTGGAAACATGTATGAAGAAGTACACCCCTGCAGGGTTAACATCATCTATTCGAATAGCCGTGTCCGCGGTAAAGGACTTCTGGGTTGCTTATATCAGTTCATAGACAAGTGAAAGTGGATACTCTAAAATACGCAAGATAAGCGTGAGTGCTATGGAAGGCGTTCTCGTAGGGAGACGGGAGCGGAGCCATAGTGGTGTATTGATATGGTGAATATGTGGACTCGTGTGCGCCACCTCAAAAGAGTCGCTTGCAGTCGTAGTTTAGGATAGCCACCGAGTCAAAGCTGGCTTGCTGCAGTTAAACCCCACCACCCCTTTGTTGAAAATGATGCATATGTAGTTAGTTCTGATGTAAGTCTTGCTGGGTACATTTGTACTCACGTTTGCCTATTTTATGTTTTTGCAGAGAGACTTCAGTCTCACTAATAGTTCCACGTGGACTTCGACGTTTAGCTTGATACCTCAGCTACAATCTTGTGCCCTCGGCAGGATCTGATCGATAGTCAGGCTTCTCAGCCTTTTTCATTTATAGATGTCTGTACTCAGACATGATAGCTTCCGCTTGTGCTTTGACTTGTATGCTCTGATTGTTGGGTCATGAGACCCATGTTTGTAATGTCTCGCTCCTCGGAGCCTATTGAATAAATTACTTGAGTCGTAGAGTCATGTTGTGATGCCATGTTGTATCTGCACATATCGAGCATATTGGGTGTATGCTATTGAAATGCTTGGTATGTGTGGGATCTGACCATCTAGTTGTTTATCTTTAGTAGCCTCTCTTACCGGGAAATGTCTCCTAGTGTTTCCACCGAGCCATGGTAGCTTGCTACTGCTCCGGAACACTTAGGCTGGCCGGCATGTGTCCTTCTTCGTTCCTGTGTCTGTCCCTTCGGGGAAATGTCACGCGATGAATACCGGAGTCCTGTTAGCCCGCTACAGCCCGGCTCACCGGAGTCCTGCTAGCCCAGTGCTACAGCCTGGATTCACTCGCTGATGACCGACACGTTCGATGCTGGGTCATGGATGCCTGTCCCTGTAAGTTTGTGCCACTTTGGGTTTACGACTAGCCATGTCAGCCCGGGCTCCTTATCATATGGATGCTAGCGACACTGTCATATACGTGTGCCAAAAGGCGCAAACGGTCCCGGGTAAAGGTAAGGCGACACCCGTGGGAATACCGTGCGTGAGGCCGCAAAGTGATATGAAGTGTTACATGCTAGATCTATGTGGCATTGAGTCGGGGTCCTGACAAGGCGTGGATCCCAGGTGGCTGCGCAGGGAGGCGGAGCCGAGCGGCGCGTCCAGCGCGGGCGGCGGCGTGGGCCGGGAGGGCCCTGCGCGGCCCTGGCGGGCCGGCGGCGGCGGGCGACTTTGTCCGGTGTGGACGGACGTGTACGGTGGCGGCGGGGGATGTTAGCTAGGGTTTTGGACCTGAAATTCGGGGGAGGGGCACATATTTATAGGTAGAGGGAGTTTGGAGTGTCCAAATGAGGTGTAGTTTTCGCCCACTGATACGTCTTGTAACGCCCTCGATGCGGCTATAGCTCCCACGTGTCGAGGCACGACTTAGAGGCATAACCGCATTGAAAGAAATGTCGCAAGTCAGGCAATCATTACAACATCCCATGTAATATATAATAAAAGGGGGAGATAACATAGTTGGCTTACACTCGCCACGTCACATCAGAGTACACAAACAACATCCATCAAACAAATCACTCATAGCCCGACTACGGTGCCAAAATAGAAAAGACCCCCAACATGCGACAAGGTCCTGAATCGATAACCCCAACTAGGCACCACTACTGATCATCCGGAAAAGACACGTAGTATCGCTGAGAGTCCTCGTCGAACTCCCACTTGAGCTCGTAATCGTCAACTGGAGCAGAAACACCTGGACCTGCATCTGGAGTTGTAGTATCTGTGAGCCACAGGGACTCAGCAATCTCACACCCACGCGATCAAGACTATTTAAGCTCATAGGAATGGATAAGGCAAAAATATGTGGAGCTGCAGCAAGCGACTAGCATATGTGGTGGCTAACTTATTCGCAAAAGAGAGCGAGAAGAGAAGGCGAAGCACGAGCGAAAAGCTAAAGGAACATCCTGCGCAAACATAACTCCAACACCGTGTCCACTTCTCGGACTCCGCCAAGAAGGGGCCATCACGGTAACACACACGGTTGATTCATCTTAATTAAGTTTAGTTCAAGTAATCTACAACCGGACATTAACAAATTCCCATCTGCCCATAACCGCGGGCACGGCTTTCGAAAGTTCAATCCCAGCAGGGGGGTCCCAACTTAGCCCATGACAAGCTCTCACGGTCAACGAAGGAATAGACCTCCACCCGAGACACACCGATCAGACTCGGCAACCCGGTACAACAAGACAATTCGACAGGTTAAAACAAGACCAGCAACACCGCCCGAATGTGCCGACAAATCCCGATAGGAGCTGCACATATCTCTTTCTCAGGGCACACTCAGATGAGCGCTCCATACAACTAAAACCAAACCTCGAGTTTCCCCGAGGGGGCGCTGCACAGGACTCTAGTTTGGACCAACGCTCAGAGGAGCACTGGCCCGGGGGGGTTAAAATAAGATGACCTTCGGGCTCCGGAAACCCAAGGGAAAAAGAGGCTAGGTGGCAAATGGTAAAACCAATGTTGGGCATTGCTGGAAAAGCTTTAATCAAGGCGAACTATCAAGGGGTTCCCATTATAACCCAACCGCGTAAGGGACGCAACAATCCGGGAACATAACACCGATATGACGGAAACTAGGGCGGCAAGAGTGGAACAAAACACTAGGCGGGAGGCCGAGCCTTCCACCCTTTACCAAGTATATAGATGCATTAAGACAACATAGCAATATAATGATATCCCAACAAGAAAATAAATGTTCCAACAAGGAACGACTCTAATCTTCACCTGCAACTAACAACGCTATAAGAAGGGCTGAGCAAAGCGGTAACATAGCCAATCAATGGTTTGCTAGGACAATGGTGGGTTAGAGGTTCAACATGGCAATTGGGAGGCTGACAAGCAAATGGTAGGCATCGTAGCAGTGGCAAGCAAAAGAGCGAGCAAACTAGCATAACAAAGATAGTAGTGATTTCGAGGGTATGATCATCTTGCCTGCACAGTTGTCAGAGTTGACTGGATCCTCACAAGCAAACTCAACGGGCTCCTCGGTAGCGAACTCGTCTCCCGGCTCTACCCACAAGACAAACAAGCAACAAGGATACCATCAACCATGGGCAAGACCAAGCAATATGATGAAATGACGATATGCTATGCGGGATGCGATGCGGGATGCAAAATGCAAGATATGCCAGGAAATGCATGAACCTGGTATCAACTTGGAAAACCAAGTGTGCCACTGTATAGAGGGGATGAAATCGCTTGAAAACGATATAAAGATCATTGGAATCGGAGCTACGGTTTGGGAATGGCAAGCGTTTTAAGATATGACACCGGTCTGCGATTTACAGCAAGTAGGCATCTAAATGCAACGAAATGAACATGCTACAGCCACCAAACATGAAAACAAAATACATGGCAGTGATGTACACAAGATGGTTGACAAAACACTAGCACTGAGCCACGGCCAATTCATCCATTAAGAGGTTCAAACAAGCATGGCTAAAACGCAAATGCAAAACAGATTCCAGACTTAGTGAAATTAACACTAGTCTGAAATTTCAGATCACGATGCTCTCTTCGGAGCAGCAAAACAACATGATAGAAAACCTGAACATGACAAGTAAGAACATGGCATGGAGCTACTCAACAAGCTTAATAAAACACCTAAAGTGACCTGGGGCCAAAAGGGTTCACAAAATACTCTACCGAGCTCACGAACATAGCTCGAACACAATCAGTTTTCAGACTTAGTGAAAACTGAGACATGCTGAAATTTCACTCACGAAGGCATGTAAACGAGCTCGATGCACTCACTACGGTGCAAGTCATGGCAAGGAAAGCATATAACCAGCAAGAAGGCACAAAGTGCTAGCTACACATGGCAAGAACGAAGGCATAGCATGCATGGAACACTAACGGTAGCATCGGCAAAATCGCAAACAAGTTGACGATCTGCCCAGATTAACAACGAAGCAAAAGTTGAGCTCGATTGGGTCAACCTAGAGCACTCCACATATGTAAACAAAGACATGGATGGAAAGAGCATAACATAAATATCAAAACTCCCTTACTGATCATCCTCAAAAGAGGCACGGATCACTAGGAAACAAGCTGGACATATAGCATCATGAACTAAAATATCCCAGACTTAGTGAAAATCACTAAGTCCCTGAAATCTGCAATCTCAGGTACCTCTCTTCGCAAGCTTGCACAAGACAACACACACATCCTAAAAATGCATGGGTGGCACCTCTGGACGGGACGGCGGCGATGTGGTCCTGCCACGTGGCGGCACCGGAGTGGTCGGGGGCGCCGGCGGACGTGTCTGGTCAGGCGGCGGACATGTCCGTCGGTGGCTGGGAGCTGTTTTTTTTTAAACTAGGGTTTGAGACGAGGGGATCCGGGATTTGGAGGAGGGGGGTCTATATATAGGCATAGAGGGAGCTAGGAGAGTCCAAATGAGGTGCGGTTTTCGCCCACACGATCGTGATCGAACGCTCTAGGACATGGAGCAGAGTTTGGTGGGTTTTGGGCCAAATTTGGGGGGTGTTGGGCTGCAACACACACGAGGCCTTTTCGGTCCCTCGGTTAACCGTTGGAGTATCAAACGAAGTCCAAATGACCCGAAACTTGACAGGCGGTCTACCGGTAGTAAACCAAGGCCGCTTGGCAAGTCTCGGTCCAATCCGCAAATGTTTAAACCCCACACACGAAAGAAGACTAGAAATGACCACCGGAGGAGAACGAAGCGCCGGAATGCAAAACGGACAACGGGGAAAATGCTCGAATGCATGAGATGAACATATATGCAAATGCAATGCACGAGATGACATGGTATGAGATGCATGAAAACGAAAACAACACACGGAGACAAGGAACCGAACCCGAGAAATAAATATAACTTGACACCGGAAACGGCAAGAGTTGGAGTACAAATGGGGAAAGTTACATCTGGGGCGTTACAACACTCCACCACTACGAAAAGATCTCGTCCCGAGATCTAGGACTGAAAGAACTCCGGGTACTCAGAACGGAGGTGATCCTCGCGTCCCAGGTAGCTTCATGGTCGGAATGGTGAGACCACTTAACTTTGAGGAATTTGATTGACTTGTTGCGAGTCTTGCGTTTAGTCTCTTCAAGAATAGCAACTGGGTGCTCACGATAGGAGAGATCTTCTTGGAGCTCAATGTCCTCGAAGTTGACGGTGCGGTTAGGAGTCTTGAAGCACTTTCGAAGCTGAGAGACATGGAACACATCATGAACATTTGCAAAGTTTGAAGGAAGCTCGAGTTGATAGGCGAGGTCGCCTCTCTTGCTGACAATCTTGAAAGGTCCCACGTATCTAGGGGCAAGCTTCCCTTTGATACCGAAGCGACGAGTACCTTTCATAGGAGAGACGCGGAGGTAAACATGATCTCCGATCTCGAAAACCAGATCATGGTGCTTACTATCATAGTAGCACTTCTGGCGGGATTGAGCTGCTTTGAGGTTATCACGAATGACTTTGCACATTTCTTCTGCTTCTGTGATTAAGTCATTACCCAGCAGCTGACGTTCACCGGTTTCCGACCAGTTGAGAGGGGTACGGCACTTCCTGCCATACAGAATTTCAAAGGGGGCCTTGCCCGAACTTGCTTGAAAGCTGTTGTTGTAAGAGAATTCAGCATAAGGAAGACAGTCCTCCCACTTCATGCCGAAGGAGATCACACAAGCCCTGAGCATATCTTCGAGAATCTGGTTGACACGCTCGACTTGACCGCTCGTTTGAGGATGGAAAGCTGTGCTGAAGCGGATGTTGGTGCCCATGGCCTTCTGAAAAGAATCCCAAAACTTGGAGGTAAAGATGCTACCACGGTCTGAAGATATCACTTGAGGAATACCGTGCAGAGAGACAATGCGAGAGGTATAGAGTTCCGCCAATTGAGCTGCAGTGATCGACTCTTTGATAGGCAGAAAGTGAGCCACTTTGGTGAGCTTGTCGATGACAACAAATATAGCATCATTGCCACGCTTGGACTTTGGAAACCCAGTCACGAAGTCCATTTCAATGTGGTCAAACTTCCATTCTGGAATGGCAAGAGGTTGGAGGAGACCAGCTGGCCTTTGGTGTTCCGCCTTCACTCTTCTGCAGACATCACATTCATTCACGAATTGAGCGATCTCGCACTTCATTCGAGTCCACCAATAAGCTTGCTTGAGGTCCTGATACATCTTCGTACTCCCAGGGTGGATGGAGAGGAGAGAGTTGTGAGCCTCGTTCATGATCACCTTACGAAGTTCACCTTTGGGCACAACAATTCGATCCTCGAAGAAGAGAGTGTCCTTGTCATCAAGTCGGTAGCACTTGTACTTGGACTGACTCTTTGCAATACCAATCTTCACCTTTTTCACCATAGCATCAAGAAGTTGGGCTTGGCGAATCTGGTCTTCTAAGGTAGGAGAGACTTGAAGGTTGGCGAGGAAACCTTGAGGAACAACTTGCAGATTAAGTTTGCGGAAAGCTTCACAAAGCTCGGGTTGATAAGGCTTGAGAATCAGACTGTTGCAATATGCTTTCCTGCTCAAAGCGTCAGCAATCACATTAGCCTTGCCTGGAGTATACTCGATACTCGGATTGTACTCTTGAATCATTTCGACCCATCGAGTCTGCCTGAGGTTGAGATTAGGCTGAGTGAAGATGTACTTGAGACTCTTGTGATCAGTGAAAATATCCACTTTCCTTCCCAATAGAAGATGTCTCCAAGTCAACAAAGCGTGCACAACTGCCGCCAACTCGAGATCATGAGTGGGGTAGTTCTTCTCATTAGGCTTCAACTGGCGAGAGGTATAAGCAACAACTTTCTTCTCTTGCATCAGTACAGCACCGAGACCTTGGAGAGAGGCATCACAAAAGACCTCGTACGGCTTGGTTTCATCAGGCGGAGTCAGAACTGGAGCAGTGATCAATTTCTCTTTCAAAGTGTTGAAAGCAATATCACACTCCGGAGACCAAACGCATTTGACGTGCTTCTGAAGAAGATTTGAGAGAGGCTTGGCGATCTTAGAAAAGTTTTCAACGAATCTTCTGCAATAGCTTGCGAGACCGAGAAAACTGCGGAGTTGCCTTACGTTCTGAGGAGGTTCCCAATTCACAATTGCAGACACCTTCTCAGGATTCACGGAAATGCCCTTGGCAGAGATGATATGACCAAGATAAAGAACCTCATCGAGCCAAAATTCACACTTGGAGAACTTGGCGTAGAACTGATGTTCTCTGAGCTTGTCAAGTACCAAACGCAAGTGCTTGGCATGGTCTTTCTTGTTCTTCGAGAAAACCAGAATGTCGTCGAGATAGACCAAAACGAATTCATTGGTGTAGGGGCTGAAGATGAAGTTCATCATGCGAGAGAACGTCGGAGGAGCGTTGGCGAGGCCAAAAGACATGACAGTGTATTCATATGAACCAAAGCTTGTTCTGAACGCCGTCTTGGGAATATCTTGCTCACGAATACGAATCTGATGATAACCCATACGGAGATCAAGCTTGGAGAATACTTGAGCACCCTTGAGTTGTTCGAACAGCTCATTGATGTTGGGAAGTGGGTATTTGTTCTTGATGGTCTTCTTGTTTACTGGACGGTAATCAACACAAAGTCGACTCGATCCATCCTTCTTCTTCACAAAAAGAACACCACAACCCCACGGAGAAGTACTAGGCCGAATGAGACCCAATCTTTCTTGCTCATCGAGTTGTTTCTTCAGCTCCTTCAACTCTTCGGGGCCGAGCTTGTAAGGACGTTTGCACACAGGTTCCGTGCCAGGCTCAAGTTCAATAACAAATTCAACCGGCCGGTTTGGAGGCATCCCTGGAAGTTCTTCTGGAAAGACGTCTTGATATTCGCAAAATACAGGAATTTGAGAGATGGCATCCAATTCACCCTTCTCATTGAGAGAAAACAACCGGATGGTATTATCCCGAGCGGCAAAGACAATGACATCCTCAGACGAATGAGTCAATTGAATCTGCCTGGCAGCACAGTCAAGATGTGCCTTGTGCTTAGAAAGCCAATCCATTCTGAGAATAAGATCAATATCCGAGTTACCGAGAACAATTGGGGAAGAAAGGAACTTGTAGTCACCCAATGTGATAGTAAACTCAGGGACGCAGGTGTTAGCTGTCATCTGCTTGCCCGGTGACACAATTTGCAAGGAACTTTGCAGATACTGATAATCACACTCATACTTTGATGCAAAAGGTTTGGAAATGAAGCAATGCGATGCACCTGTGTCAAAAAGAACTTTTGCAGGAACATCGTTAACAGGAAGGTTACCCATGATCACATCTGACGAGTCCTCTGCCTGAGCTGCATTCACCATATTGACCTTGGCGTGCTTGGGATTGTGCTTGACCACAGCTGTACTTGCCGATCTGACAGGAGGAGGAGGAGGAAGACGCCTCTGGTTGGTACACTTGTTGGCATAGTGACCCTTCTGTTGGCACTTGTTGCACGTGACCTCTGAAAGCGGACGGTGATACGGAGCACTCGATCTTGGCGCTTGAGACGAAGACTTGTTCTGAAAGCCTGGGTTGGGTGGGTGGGAGAAACCACTGCCAACTTTGCTCTTCTGCTGATACGGCTGACGGAACGGAGGAGGAGGAAGCCAATACTTCTGCTGCTTGACCACTTGAGTAGAGGAAGAAGGAGTAACATCTCTGGCACGCTTCCTGGAAGCATCACACCTCATCTGAGCAGCCTCTTGCTTCAGTGCCATGTTGTAGAACTCATCGTATCTCAACGGCTCAAAGAGGACAAGAGCGAGCTGAATTTCCTCACGAAGACCACCCCTGAACTGATAGATCATGCTCTTCTCATCAGGAACATCCTGCTTGGCAAAACGGGCGAGCTTCTGGAACAACTTGTTGTAGTCATAGACAGACAAAGAGCCTTGCTTCAGATTGCGGAATTCCTGACGCTTACTCTCAACCACACTTTGAGGAATGTGTTGAGCGCGGAAATCTTGACGAAAATCATTCCAAGTGATCAAACGTCCACCTCTGGAATCCTTGTACTGCTGGAACCACTCTGCAGCCTGATCTTTGAGCTGGAAAGAAGCGAACTTGACGAAATCTTCAGGCCTGACGTTGCTACATTCAAAATGCTTGCCCAGATCCACTAGCCAATCGTCAGCGTCGGTAGCCTCAACACAACCGCTGAACGTCTTTGGGCCATTAGCAAGGAACTGGTTCAGTGTAGCAAAGTGGTGCTGATTGTTGCCTTGATTCCCTTGACTGCCTTGATTCCGCTCTTGGAGGATTTGCATGATCAACTGTGTGTTTGCATTAGTAGCGGCCATCACAGCTTGCCATGCTTCCAGAGGAGGCGGAGGTGGAGGCGGATCAGGATTCGGAGTCGTGCGCGTTGGAGGAGCCATCCTGAAGAGGTTGACCACCATTAGCACATAGATAGACAACAATATAGAAGCTGAATCCAACGGAATGAAAAATGCAACATATAGTCTTCACATCCGAACAAAATGAACGAATGCATTCCTCTTCAAATGGTCACATATCCATAAATTGAGAAGCCACGTAGAATTAAGGTAGAGAAATAATTCAACAAGGTACGGATCAAGAACGAATAATCGGTAAGAAATCCCAATCTCAAACCAATATCCGTGGAAGAAGAACTAGAGCTACTAGAATTCCCACCTATGAAATTCCCGAACCTTTCCGGTTATGCAATCAGGTGTCGGGGATACAGGGGAAGCATAATATCTCACCCAAGCTAGCAAATCCTACATCCAGCTGTATCCATCCTTCAACACATAACCAAGAAACCTTCGGAAACCATCTATCTCAACCTTCGAAAAGCATCCGTTATACAAGTTATGGCGATACTCCCGAACTCCCGCCCCAGTACTGGGTGGCGTCGAGGTTATCTCACCAACGAACTGCATAAAAGAGATTTCCGATGTCGCGCACATATCTCAAGTATACTAGAATTGCAACGATAAAATTGTGACGACAACACCTCGGAGCTCAACTCCCCGGGACACTGCCACAACCCCTAAAGACAGGAGGCACCAAGAACAATGTTCTCGTCACAAAACCATCGGAACAAAACCAAGATACTCGCGTGATCCTAAAAAAAATTTAGTGAAATTTGAGAAGAGAAGAGTCAAAACTCTACGCCAGGATGCCTTACCAGAGCGATGAGGAGACTGGGAAGTAAAAAGAATTCCTAAGCTCTCCGATATATAATTCCTAAGGACTCCAAACATTTTTCTAGACACAACTCGGCTGCTAAAAACGATCAAGCAATGGGGCTCCTAAGGTCGGGGAAGGCTCTGATTACCAACTTGTAACGCCCTCGATGCGGCTATAGCTCCCACGTGTCGAGGCACGACTTAGAGGCATAACCGCATTGAAAGCAATGTCGCAAGTCAGGCAATCATTACAACATCCCATGTAATATATAATAAAAGGGGGAGATAACATAGTTGGCTTACACTCGCCACGTCACATCAGAGTACACAAATAACATCCATCAAACAAATCACTCATGGCCCGACTACGGTGCCAAAATAGAAAAGACCCCCAACATGCGACAAGGTCCTGAATCGATAATCCCAACTACTGATCATCCGGAAAAGACACGTAGTATCACTGAGAGTCCTCGTCGAACTCCCACTTGAGCTCGTAATCGTCAACTAGAGCAGAAACACCTGGACCTGCATCTGGAGTTGTAGTATCTGTGAGCCACAGGGACTCAGCAATCTCACACCCACGCGATCAAGACTATTTAAGCTCATAGGAATGGATAAGGCAAAAATATGTGGAGCTGCAGCAAGCGACTAGCATATGTGGTGGCTAACTTATACGCAAAAGAGAGCGAGAAGAGAAGGCGAAGCACGAGCGAGAAGCTAAAGGAACATCCTGCGCAAACATAACTCCAACACCGTGTCCACTTCCCGGACTCCGCCGAGAAGGGGCCATCACGGTAACACACACGGTTGATTCATTTTAATTAAGTTTAGTTCAAGTAATCTACAACCGGACATTAACAAATTCCCATCTGCCCATAACCACGGGCACGGCTTTCGAAAGTTCAATCCCTGCAGGGGGTCCCAACTTAGCCCATGACAAGCTCTCACGGTCAACGAAGGAATAGACCTCCACCCGAGACACACCGATCAGACTCGGCAACCTGGTACAATAAGACAATTCGACAGGTTAAAACAAGACCAGCAACACCGCCCGAATGTGCCGACAAATCCCGATAGGAGCTGCACATATCTCTTTCTCAGGGCACACTCAGATGAGAGCTCCATACAACTAAAACCAAACCTCGAGTTTCCCCGAGGGGGCGCTGCACAGGACTCTAGTTTGGACCAACGCTCAGAGGAGCACTGGCCCGGGGGGGTTAAAATAAGATGACCTTCGGGCTCCGGAAACCCAAGGGAAAAAGAGGCTAGGTGGCAAATGGTAAAACCAATGTTGGGCATTGCTGGAAAAGCTTTAATCAAGGCGAACTATCAAGGGGTTCCCATTATAACCCAACCGCGTAAGGGACGCAACAATCTGGGAACATAACACCGATATGACGGAAACTAGGGCGGCAAGAGTGGAACAAAACACTAGGCGGGAGGCCGAGCCTTCCACCCTTTACCAAGTATATAGATGCATTAAGACAACATAGCAATATAATGATATCCCAACAAGAAAATAAATGTTCCAACAAGGAACGGCTCCAATCTTCACCTGCAACTAACAACGTTATAAGAAGGGCTGAGCAAAGCGGTAACATAGCCAATCAACGGTTTGCTAGGACAATGGTGGGTTAGAGGTTCAACATGGCAATTGGGAGGCTGACAAGCAAATGGTAGGCATCGTAGCAGTGGCAAGCAAAAGAGCGAGCAAACTAGCATAGCAAAGATAGTAGTGATTTAGAGGGTATGATCATCTTGCCTGCACAGTTGTCAGAGTTGACTGGATCCTCACAAGCAAACTCAACGGGCTCCTCGGTAGCGAACTCGTCTCCCGGCTCTACCCACAAGACAAACAAGCAACAAGGATACCATCAACCACGGGCAAGACCAAGCAATATGATGAAATGACGATATGCTATGCGGGATGCGATGCGGGATGCAAAATGCAAGATATGCCAGGAAATGCATGAACCTGGTATCAACTTGGAAAACCAAGTGTGCCACTGGATAGAGGGGATGAAATCGCTTGAAAACGATATAAAGATCATTGGAATCGGAGCTACGGTTTGGGAATGGCAAGCGTTTTAAGATATGACACCGGTCTGCGATTTACAGCAAGTAGGCATCTAAATGCAACGAAATGAACATGCTACAGCCACCAAACATGAAAACAAAATACATGGCAGTGACGTACACAAGATGGTTGACAAAACACTAGCACTGAGCCACGGCCAATTCATCCATTAAGAGGTTCAAACAAGCATGGCTAAAACGCAAATGCAAAACAGATTCCAGACTTAGTGAAATTAACACTAGTCTGAAATTTCAGATCACGATGCTCTCTTCGGAGTAGCAAAACAACATGATAGAAAACCTGAACATGACAAGTAAGAACATGGCATGGAGCTACTCAACAAGCTTAATAAAACACCTAAAGTGACCTGGGGCCAAAAGGGTTCACAAAATACTCTACCGAGCTCACGAACATAGCTCGAACACAATCAGTTTTCAGACTTAGTGAAAACTGAGACATGCTGAAATTTCACTCACGAAGGCATGTAAACGAGCTCGATGCACTCACTACGGTGCAAGTCATGGCAAGGAAAGCATATAACCAGCAAGAAGGCACAAAGTGCTAGCTACACATGGCAAGAACGAAGGCATAGCATGCATGGAACACTAACGGTAGCATCGGCAAAATCGCAAACAAGTTGACGATCTGCCCAGATTAACAACGAAGCAAAAGTTGAGCTCGATTGGGTCAACCTAGAGCACTCCACATATGTAAACAAAGACATGGATGGAAAGAGCATAACATAAATATCAAAACTCCCTTACTGATCATCCTCAAAAGAGGCACGGATCACTAGGAAACAAGCTGGACATATAGCATCATGAACTAAAATATCCCAGACTTAGTGAAAATCACTAAGTCCCTGAAATCTGCAATCTCAGGTACCTCTCTTCGCAAGCTTGCACAAGACAACACACACATCCTAAAAATGCATGGGTGGCACCTCTGTAAAGAAGACAAAATGCTTAACAGTTCATCCCAAAGGGGCACAGGCATATCATGCACGAATTAAACATGGCAAAAATGACAAAAGTGCATGATGAACTAACGGATCTGCAATTTAACTCACGAAGCCTCCTTCTAACAGCATTTTGGGCATCAAGATTACCTCAAATGCAAATGATGCAATGGAATGAAATGATGTACATGTCGAGGCGAAGATTTTGATATATCATACGCCCAAAACGGAGCTACGGTTGCGGAGATACAAGCAGTCAAAGTTAGCAAAAAAAATAAGGGTGAAGAGGGAAAGTCAACCTAGATCTAGGGTTTACTGTAGCCGGATCGGGCACTGTAGCTGGGCGCGCGCGACGAGGTTCGTCGGCGCCGGATCCGAGGCCGCCGGCGTAGGGGGAGGCGGTGGCCGGCGTCGAGGGGCGGCGAGGTGGCCGGCGAGGCCGACCGC
>NC_041390.1:342905509-342909519 GCF_002162155.2 Triticum dicoccoides | reverse complement strand
GGTTTTGGGCCAAATTTGGGGGGTGTTGGGCTGCAACACACACGAGGCCTTTTCGGTCCCTCGGTTAACCGTTGGAGTATCAAACGAAGTCCAAATGACCCGAAACTTGACAGGCGGTCTACCGGTAGTAAACCAAGGCCGCTTGGCAAGTCTCGGTCCAATCCGGAAATGTTTAAACCCCACACACGAAAGAAGACTAGAAATGACCACCGGAGGAGAACGAAGCGCCGGAATGCAAAACGGACAACGGGGAAAATGCTCGAATGCATGAGATGAACATATATGCAAATGCAATGCACGAGATGACATGGTATGAGATGCATGAAAACGAAAACAACACACGGAGACAAGGACCCGAACCCGAGAAATAAATATAACTTGACACCGGAAACGGCAAGAGTTGGAGTACAAATGGGGAAAGTTACATCTGGGGCGTTACACGTCTCCAACGTATCTATAATTTTTGATTGCTCCATGCTATATTACCTACTGTTTTGGACTATATTGGGCTTTATTTTCCACTTTTATATTATTTTTGGGACTAACCTATTAACCGGAGGCCCAACCCAGAATTCCTGTTTTTTTGCCTATTTCAATGCTTCGGAGAAACAGAATATCAAACGGAGTCCAAACGGAATGAAACCTTCAGGAACGCGATTTTCTCATCAGATAAGACCCAGGAGACCTGGACCCTCCGTCAAGAAAGCTACGAGGCGGTCACGAGGGTGGAGGGCGCCCCCCTAGGGCGCGCCTGTAACACCCACGATGCGGCTATAGCTCCCACTTGTCGAAGCACGACTTAGAGGCATAACCGCATTGTAAGCAATGTCGCAAGTGAGGTAATCTTCACAACAACCCATGTAATGAATAAGGGAAAAGGTACATAGTTAGCTTACACTAGCCACGTCACACAAATAGCATAAATATCACTACATTCATCCAGATACAATCAAGGTCCGACTACAGAACCAAAATAAAGAACAACCCCAAATGCGACAAAGTCCCCAATCGCCCCAACTGGGCACCACTACTGATCGTCTGGAAAGGAAACGTAGTATCGTCCTGAGTCCTCATCGAACTCCCACTTGAGCTCAATTAAATCACCTGGAGTGGTATCATCGGTCCCTGCATCTGGTTTTGGAAGTAATCTATGAGCCACGGGGACTCAGCAATCTCACACCCTCGCGATCAAGACTATTTAAGCTTATATGAAGGGTAAAAGGTATGATGTGGAGCTGCAGCAAGCGACTAGCATAAATGGTGGCTAACATACGCAAATGGGAGTGACAAGAGAAGGAAAAGGCACGGTCGAGAAACTATGATCAAGAAGTGATCCTAGAACAACCTACGATCAAGAATAACATGAGACCGTGTTCTCTTCCCGGACTCCACCGAAAAGAGACCATCACGGCCACACACTCTGTTGATTCATTTTAATTAAGTTATGTTTAAGGTTTTCTACAACCGGACATTAACAAACTCCCACCTGCCCATAACCGCGGGCACGACTTTTGAAAGATCAAATCCCTACAGGGGTGTCCCAACTTAGCCCATCACAAGCTCTCACGGTCAATGAAGGATATTCCTTCTCCCAAGACAATCCGATCAGACTCGGAATCCCGGTTACGAGACATCTCGACAATGGTAAACTAAACCAGCAAAGCCACCCGAATGTGCCGACAAATCCCGATAGGGGCTGCACATATCTCGTTCTCAGGGCACACTTAGATGAGCCAGACATCGGGTAGGCCAGCCCAGAGTTGCCCCTGGTAGCCCCGGACATCGCTCAGTTGGACCAACAGTTAGAGAAGCATTGGCCTGGGGGGTTAAAAGAAATATGACCCTTGAGTCCGCGAAACCCAAGGGAAAAAGAGGCTAGGTGGCGAATGGTAAAACCAATGTTGGGCATTGCTGGAGGAGTTTTATTCAAGGCGAACTGCCGAGGGGTTCCCATTATAACCCAACCGTGTAAGGAACGCAAAATCAAGGAACATAACACCGGTATGACGGAAACTAGGGCGGCAAGAGTGGAACAAAACACCAGGCATAAGGCCGAGCCTTCCACCCTTTACCAAGTATATAGGTGCATTAAAATAGACAAGATATAATAATGATATCCCAACAATAAACATGTTCCAACAAGGAACGATCTCCAAACTTCACCTGCGACTAGCAACGCTATAAGAGGGGCTGAGCAAAGCGGTAACATAGCCAAACAACGGTTTGCTAGGACAAGGTGGGTTAGAGGTTTGACATGGCAATATGGGAGGCATGATAAGAAAGTGGTAGGTATCATAGCATAGGCATAGCAATAGAGCGAGCATCTAGCAAGCAAAGATAGAAGTGATTTCGAGGGTATGGTCATCTTGCGTGCAAAGTTCTCCGAGTTGACGTTAGCTTGATCTTCATAAGCGTACTCAACGGGTTCCTCGATCACGTACTTGTCTCCCGACTCTACCCAAATAAAGAAGAACAAGCAAAGGGAGACACAATCAACCACGTGCAATGCACAAACAATGATGCAAAACATGGCATGATATGCGGGATGCGATATGCGATGCATATGCATGTTTCGGAAAGGAAAGATTGTACCTGGCCTCAACTTGGAAAACCAAGAGTGCCACTGGAAAGAGAAGTTGATTTCGGTCGAAATCGATATAAAGATCACCGGAATCAGATGCACGGTTTGGAAATGACAAGCAAAACAAATATGGCACCGGTCTGCGATTAACAGCACGAGGCCATCTAAATGCATCAAGAACAACATGCTATAGCACTCTAACATAACAACAAAATACATGGCAGGGATCCACTCAAGATGCTTGACAAAATATGAACACTGAGCTATGGCTAATTCACTCAATAGCAGGTTCAAACAAGCATGGTAAAAGTGCAAAAGATAACAGGTTACAGACTTAGAGAAAATAACAAGTCAGGAATTTAACATCAGGAAGCAATGTTTAGAGAATGAAATCAACATGCTACAGGAACATATCATGGCAAAGCAAGGCATGGCATGAAGCTACTCAAAGCATACAACAAAAGTCCCTTACTGACCATAAGCCAAAAGGGATCAAAAAATACAATAGCAACCATGTGAACATAGCAATTATCGTTAACAGATTCAGACTTAGTAGAAAACTGGAACATGACAAAACAAATATTAAGTAGGCATGTTTACGAGCTCGATGCACTCACCACAAAGCATTGCATGATAAACTAAGCTTACACCCAGCAAGTAGACATGGCATAGAAGCTAAACATGGCAAGAACAACAACATAGCATGCATGGATCAACTACAACAACCTCGGCAAAATTGCTAAACATGTTAACAATCTGCCAGGAACATTTTATAGCAAAAGTAGAGCTCGATTGACTCAAGCTAGGGTGCTCCATAAATGCAAACAAAGACATGGATGGATAGAGCACCACAATATCTACAAAACATCCTTACTGATCATGCTCAAAAGAGGCATGGATCACTCTGTATCAACATGAACACATGGCATAAAAATAATGACACGGCAAAGACTTAGAATATTTTGAAGTCCCTGAAATCAGCAACATTGAGAGGGCTACTTTGCATGCTTGTGCTAGTCACCACAGAGATCACAAAAATACATGGCATACACCCGTGTAAAGATAGCATGGCATACTACAAAACTCATGTAGGGCTCAAGTTCATAGGAGGCACACATCAATCATGGCAAAAATGACAAATGTCCAATTAATGATATGGATCTGGAACTAACAGAAACTAGCACTCTTCCAACAGCATTTAGGGCATAAAGATGAGCTCAAATAAACATGATGCAATGAGATGAAATGAAGTACTCGTCGAGACGAACATTTCGATATGCTACACGCGCAAAACGGAGCTACGGATATGGAGACATGATCTGATGAAGAATGCAAAAAAATTACTGAAACAGGGCGAAATTAGGTCAACCTCCGAATTCCAGATCTGGATCCGGGCATGATTTTTGAGGTTCGCCGGAGTTCCTGTTCG
>NC_041390.1:342876745-342905086 GCF_002162155.2 Triticum dicoccoides | reverse complement strand
GGAGTCGGACTTGGCCGGATAGGGGAGGGGCGTCGGACCGATGGAAGGCGGCGATGGCGGTGGCGACCTCGGGCGGAGTGGGGCGCAGCAGCCTCAGGCGGAGTGGGGCGCGGCCTCGTCGGCGGTCGCCGACGTCGGGGAAGACCGACGACGAAATGGCGGGCGGCGGTGCAAGGGAGGACCGGGCAGCGCGGATATGCTGAAAGGCGACGGTGGGCGTGAGGAGGAAGAAGCGGGCGCGGGTGGCGCGCGGCTATGTCCCGGTCGGCGGCGGGGAGGGCCGGTGCTGGGCTGGCAGGCCCGCCCGGCGGCGGCGAAGTGGGCCTCGCCTGCGGGACATTTGTCACTCGCTAGTTCGTCCGGCGGAGCGGGCGGACGTGTCCGGCCGTCTGGATTTTGTCCGGCGGCGCGTGGAGAGGGAGGGGTCTAGGGGTTCGTCCGGATTTTGACGGGGAAGCACATATATATAGGCATAGGGAGCTAGGACGCTCCAAATTGAGCATGGTTTCCGGCCACGCGATCGTGATTGAACGATCTAGATGATGGAGAGGGTTTAGGTAGGTTTTGGGCCACTTTGGGGAGGTGTTGGGCTGCAACACACACGATGCCTTCTCTGTTCCTCGGTTAACCGTTGGAGTATCAAACGAAGTCCAAATGGTACGAAACTTGACAGGCGGTCTACCGGTAGTAAACCAAGGACGCTTGGCAAGTCTCGGTCCAATCCGAGAATGTTTAATACCCGCACACGAAAAGAGGTAGAAAGGGGCACCGGAGGACATAGGAGCGCCGGAATGCAAAACAGACAACAGGGAAAATGCTCAGATGCATGAGACGAACACATATGCAAATGCAATGCACATGATGACATGATATGAGATGCAAGACAAAGACAAAACCACACGAAGGCAAAAACCCGACAACGAGGAAATAACATAACTTAGTGCCGGAAAAGGCAAGAGTTGGAATACAAATATGGCAGGTTACATACAGGGTGTTACAACACTCCACCACTACGAAAGGATCTCGTCCCGAGATCTAGGACTGGAAAAACTTTGGGTACTCCGAACGGAGGTGGTCCTCACGTTCCCAGGTGGCTTCATGGTCGGAATGATGTGACCACTTGACTTTCAGGAATTTGATAGACTTGTTGCGAGTCTTGCGCTCAGTTTCTTCAAGAATAGCAACTGGGTGCTCATGATAAGACATGTCTTCTTGGAGATCAATCTCTTCGAAGTTGACGGTGCGGTCAGGAGTCTTGAAACACTTGCGGAGTTGAGAGACATGAAACACGTCGTGCACGTTTGCAAAGTTGGACGGAAGCTCAAGTTGATAGGTGAGATCGCCTCTTTTTGCTGATGATCTTGAAAGGACCCACATATCTAGGGGCAAGCTTCCGTTTGATCCCGAAGCAACGAGTACCTTTCATTGTAGAGACGCGGAAGTCATGATGCTTGCTATCATAGTAACTCTTCTGGCGTGATTGCGCGGCTTTCAGATTTTCACGAATGACTTTGCACATTTCTTCAGCCTCTGTGATCAAGTCATTGCCAAGGAGTTGGCGTTCACTAGTCTCTGACCAGTTAAGAGGAGTACAACACTTCCTGCCATAGAGAAACTCGAATGGGGCCTTGCCCGAACTCGCTTGAAAGCTGTTGTTGTAGGAGAATTCGGCATATGGAAGACAATCTTCCCACTTCATACCGAAAGAGATGACACAAGCCCTGAGCATATCTTCAAGAATCTGATTTACTCGCTCGACTTGGGCACTAGTTTGAGGATGAAAAGCTGTGCTGAAGCGAATGTTGGTGCCCATGGACTTCTGAAAAGAATCCCAGAACTTGGAGGTGAAGATGCTGCCACGATCTAAAGATATCAACTGCGGAATGCCATGTAGAGAGACAATCCTGGAGGTATATAGCTCTGCCAACTGAGCTGTTGTGATAGATTCTTTGATGGGAAGAAAATTTGCCACTTTGGTGAGCTTGTCGATGACAACAAAGATAGCATCATTGCCACACTTGGACTTTGGAAATCCAGTCACGAAGTCCATCTCAATATGGTCAAACTTCCATTCTGGAATGTCAAGAGGTTGGAGGAGACCACTTGGTCATTGGTGTTCTTCTTTCACTCTTCTGCAGACATCACATTCATTCACGAACTGAGCAATCTCGCGCTTCATTCGAGTCCACCAATACGACTGCTTGAGGTCCTGGTACATCTTTTTACTTCCAGGGTGGATAGAGAGGAGTGAATTGTGAGCCTCATTCATAATGACTTTACGAAGGTCACTGTCGTGGATTTGTCACGGCAGATGTCCTAGCGAAAGGACTTAGTCGTGGAGCCATCGCTACGAGTTTACTTGAAGGGGTTAAAGCGGACACAAAGACACGAGGGTTTTATACTAGTTCGGCCCCTTCGATGAAGGTAAAAGCCTACGTCTAGTTGTGATGGAATTGATATGATTTCGATGGCTAGGGAGCAAACAAGCTTCGCCTAGGCTCGAGTTGTAGTTGTCTCTCTTGAACCGCCGCCGGGTCGTCCCCTTATATACACGGGTGACGCCCGTTGGTCCATAGAGTCCTAACCGGTTCATACTCGTATTCCGGTTGGTATCCCTCTATTCCTTACTTACAATACAAGTCATACATCAGGCCGGTTTACGGCTACATGTTCTAACCGACTACAGGCCTTGGGCCTTCATCTGTTTACGCCACTAATGAAGTTAACCTGGCCCAAGTAGGCCGGTTTACGCCTAGTGGTAATATCCCCAACATTAGGCCCCAGATTGATTTGAACTGGTTCATGTCAATCCTTCACACCATCTTGCGTCTTGGATATCTTCTGTTAATTGGCAAATCTCCATGTCGTCATCATTTTTGGTTGCTGTAAACCGGCATGACGTCATCAGTTTTGGTTACTGTAAACCGGCATGACGTCATTATGAAATCCATAACGCCCTCTTAATGACAGCTCCTGGATTCGCGCGTTTGACCTAGCTCGGTTGCCTTATAAATAAGACCGAAGGGTCATTTCCTTTCTCTTCCCCTTCGTCCCTTCTTCTTCTTCTTCCTCACGTCGCGGGCTTTGGAGCTCCGCCACCACCATCGACCTCTGCCTCGTCTCAGGCCGCTGCATCCACCTGAACGTACCAGAGTGTTGCGGCGTCTTTCCGCATCTTCTCCATTCCCGGTAAGTTCTCTCTCCGTCTTAACCTAGATCTGTTCTTAGGGTTCCATGTTCTTGCTATGTTCATTGCGCGTTCATAGCTGTTCTCTGACCTTGAATGCATCTGTGAACTCTTGTTGTGCTTAGTAGCGATCCCTTTAGCATCCGCTTGCTATTTCTCATCCAAGCTCATAGATCTCCCGCACATATCCGCTCAATGGTTCACTTCTGTTTCCGCCTAAGTCTTCGAAATATTTCCTGTTTTTGTGAGCCTGCTGTAGATCCACGGCTGTAACACGATTTTGTGAAATTTGTTTCTGCATAACTAGTTATCCATAGTTTCAATTGCTTCCAATGCTTAGGCCAGGCGGTTTAACTTCACCATAGAGAAAAAATTGCTAAACCGGTATATATGTCATTAGTCCCCTGGTTGAACCGCCAGAATCCATCTGATGCCGCATTGTAGAAGACCGGTTTATGGGTACTGCCTCCGGTTTACCGTAATTAGATCAACACCTTTTTATCCGGCATGTCCTTGAACCGGATCACCTATTTCTTGTAGATCTTGTCATGGCCAAACAAGTGTACGAGTGCAACTGGGTTCCCTCCCGTGTCACAGAATCACATCTGGACGATCTAGTCCTGATCGGTGCTTTGGATAGCAAAGATACGATTCACTGGAGGGTTCCTGGAGATGAATGTCCTCCCATGCCCCAGGAAGGAGAGGTCGTGGTCTTCGTAGATCACATGGCCCAGGGCTTCAAACCGCCCGGCTCTAAATTTTATCGGGATGTGTTAGCCAACTTTCAACTCCGTCCACAGGATACTGGCCCCAACTCCGTCACCAATCTATGTCACTTTCAAGTACTTTCTGAGGCATACCTTCAAGAGGAGCCTTCAGTCGAGTTATTTAGAGATCTCTTTCATCCAAACCACCGTACTGAATTCACCGACGGCCCTAATACCGAACTGGGCGGTATGGCCATTCAGAAGAGGAAGGAAATCACCTATCCCCACGTCAAACTCCATACTCACCCCAAGGAGTGGAACGCAACTTGGTTTTATTGCAAGGATACCTCCCCTGACAATGAAAATCCCTTGCCTGGCTTCCGTCCGGAACGGCTCAGCAACACTCACCCTTTTCCACAAAGGCTAAGCGCCAAGGAGAGAACTAAATATGCCCCTCAACTGTCCAAGCTCCGGGCCTTCATGGCCAATGGTTTAACAGGAATAGACCTTGCACGCTGCTGGATATCATGGAGCATTCTGCCTCTAAGCCGGCGCCCTGGTTTGATGTGCGAATATACTGGCAGTGTCGATGACCCACTCCGACATATCAAAATCCAGGTCTCTGACGACGAAGTCACAGAATCTGTAAAGAAGATGTTGAATGAACCGGAGCACCTCTGTGCTCAAACCGGTCTGCTTCCTTACTGCACCACCAACGAACCGCCAGCGGTAAGATTTTACTTGCTTTATTATTGAACCTGTTACTGCTTTATCTGTCTGACCTTTAATTATTGTTGATCCAGAATGATAATCCGTTTTGGAGCAAGAAGCTTTCACAAGATAAAACGGAGAAGGCAGGGCGGCCAACCCGGCCCAAGACCAAGGCTATCAAGAAACCAGCTCGTAAAAGAAAGACCACCGCTTCATCTGACCCAGCCATTGATGATGATGTGGGTAATCCGGATCTTGATGTAGAACTTGATTCACTTGGCTTACTTTTTACCCGCCTTATTGATAATAATGCTTGCCAGGATGACGCTGAGGCCAGCAATGCGGGCTTCGTTGAGGTAACTATTCTCTCTTCTGATTCAGAAATCTTGCCTTTGCCAAAATCTCGCCGGATAAACCGGAAAGTTAAATTTTCTCATCCTCTTGCTTATTTGGATCCCAACTTTCTTATGAAGACCCAGCAACACGAAGCTCGCCGCACAACCCGGCACAGCGGCCAGGTAGTTACTTCTGCCGGTTTACCGAACAGTCCGGTTTGAAAACGCCGCACCGAGGTCTCCGACCTTTTTATTGATTTAAATCCTAAAGCGGGTTTCTTTCGTCAACCTCTTAATCCATCCGACTCCGATTACCAGGTCACTTCTCATTCATCGTCTGGTGAATCGTCGGCCACCCAGCTACCACCTTTGAAAACAGTTGCTGGGTAAGTTAAACCGAACATATGCTTCCAGTATAATGCGCAATGGCTTACGCTTTTCCTTGACTTTTTATTTTTCTTTCAGGGCTAAACCGAAACCAAGCAAGAAGGCCCGCCTGGATAGAGCGGCTGAAGAAGATGTGGCCCCAGAACATGACCAAGCACCGGATCATGAAGTGTTTACTTGTGAAGATACCCCCAATGATCCTCCTCTGCAAGACGACGTTATCCCTAAAGAAGGTCTTATTAATACTCCAGCCTCTGCTGATCCGCCTGCCAGCTCTGTCCAGATTGAGAAATCCCACACTCCTGCTGACAAACCGGCCGCGCCAACCCAAACCGGCGAGTCAAAAGATGATGATGTTGTGATTACCGGCGTAGGCCGCTCTGAACCTGGGAATCCTGCCACCCTTATCAGGCATACCATCAAAGAGGATTCTTCCCCTTTGAACAAAGGAAAATGGGATGTTGAATTAGAGACATACGCCGCTCTGAATGCTCAAGATCTTCACTCTGGCTATTTAAACCGGCTTTACACTAGCCGTGACTGTGAAGCTGGCTTGGTCAAAATGATGAGGGATAAATTTGAGGTAAATTCCTTCTGTCCTTTCTGCCATTGCATTCATCCTTGTAACCCCCAAGGGCCGGTTTGTGACCTTGGTCAAACCGGGACTTGATCCTGAACATTTTTGAAATCCATCGGCATAACCCTCGAGGGCCGGTCTAACTTAGCATAAGTAAACCGAGGCTCAAAAATAAAAAGCTGTCCTTAGAACATAACCTGATCAAATAGCTATTAGCCCCCAAGTGCCAAGTTGAATACTTGTATTGAGCTTGGGACTTTGTAATCTAGCAATATACAAAAAATTGAAGGTGCATTAGCCCCCAAGTATCAGGCATATAACTTTGTTATGTGGTTGATACTTCCATTTCTTGGATCGTCTGTGCAAAGCTTAAAATGCCATCTGTATGCAGGCTGAGGTGAAAATCAAGGAAGACCGGATTGCCGATTTGCAGGAGGCCCTGAAAACCCAGCAGGCTGAAACAGATAAGGCCAAGCAAGAATTAACCAGCGCTTTGAGCACTGCTGAACGGCTGAAAGAAGGCTTCAAGAAAGAGCGGGCTGACTGGGCCACTGAGAAGGCCGGTTTAACCAAAAGAGCGGAAAATGCTGAAGCGGCTCTTAAACCGGTGGTGGATGAACTGACGGCCGTACAACGGCAAATACACTCCATGACTGCTGCAATCTTTGGTAAGCTCCTTGTAACTTCTGTGATAAATTTGAATCTGTTGTATCGTAAATCCGGTTTGAGACCATTCCAATCTTGTTGTAGGCACACGTATTGGGCACTTAGGAAATGATGTGCGGAAGAAATTGAAAGTTGCCTACACCTTGGTGGAACAATTGTATACCGGAGCCCAACGGATCATCACCACAGCTTCTCACAACAACCCGGCGCCCTCTTTAATCCAGGACACTCTAAGCAAGTTGTCAATGCTTCTAGCCCGGATTGAAGAGCTGAAAAAATCCGCTGCCCGAACCGGAGCCATCAATGCCTTAATCCGGGCAAAGGCATGGGTGCCCGACTTTGATCCTGTGGAAGCAGCTCAAGGCTATCCCAGTCTGAAAGAAGATGGCTCTGAATTCAACGAAGAAGATTTAAGGGCCATAAACCATGCAGTGCGCCCGCTGGCTTGCCAGCTAGCTGAAGAGGCAGATTTGACGCATTATCAAGCGCAATACAATAATCAAAACAAGCGAGTGCCGGCCCCAACTGTTGAAGCAGAGAATCTGATTCCTCCAATCCGTAAGCACACTTACGCCCCTGATATTGAACCGTCTTCCCTGATCCATGAAGAGGCTGTTTTCCAAGCTTTAATGGGAATCGACTGGACCACTGTTGATTTCCAGCCAATGGGTGGAGACGAGGAAGCTGAAGCGGCGGAGGATGAGGAGCAGGCTTGAACCGGAAGCCGGTTTGAAGAGCTATTTGCAACATCCTTCCACAAAAACAATTATTTTGTTTGAGCACCATGCTGCCTTGTAATAGGATAGTCAAAACTTCTGCCTGGAATATGCCTTCGTGCATAAGTACTGAAGCTTTTGCTTGAAAAACTTTAATTCATATTTCCTGCAATCAGAAAAATTTGAACTTCGGTGGCGGTTATACCGTCAGCCGGATTATAATCTTGATATGTGTATCAGTAATATAACAAATAGATGATACATAAATACCTGCCATGTTTGAGCATAAAGCTGGCTTTAGCCAAGCCTGAAGCGGTGGTTTTATAAACCATTACCGTCAAAAAGGGAGAAAGTAGCTCCCGTACTGACTTAATACGAGCCCCCTGGTTACTCCATGATGTTAACAGGGAAAAGGTAAACCAGGCAGACTCCTCCGGGTTTAAAGGGGGATCAAAAAATCATTGGCTGAACCGGAAAAAAATATGCTTGTTGACATAAAAGAAATCCAACAAAAGCAAAGAACGAACAAACCATGAAAACAACATGGAAACATTTGCAAAAATATGCTATACTGAGCTGTTCAGATGGTATTACCATGGTCGGACAGGATCAAGGCCCCCAACAGGAGTGACAATGATTCAAGTCAGCCAGGTCCCCAAATGACTCGTGGCATATATGCCAGATCAAGAGGCGTGACAATGGTTCGGGTTCGACCATGCCCCCAAGTGATTTTGTGGCCTTAGGCCGACCAAGAGGCGTGACTGGTTCAGACTTGACCATGTCCCCAAATGATCTCGTGGCTGTCGCCTATCAAAGGGTGTTCGTTGGTTCGGACACGACCAAGGCCCCCAGTGATATATAAAAAACAAATGTCAAGGGGTAAACCGGAGGCCGCTTTAAACAGAACCACTCCGTGTAACCTCGCATGATGAGAAAGACAGAGACCCCGCTTTAGCTGAGGCTCCGGTTTGATATATCAAAGATAATATATACATTGTCATGATATGTACATAGATAGAGCCGATGGCTCAAGTATAGTAAGGCCGAAGATGAGCTATATTACACGGCCTGTTGGTCTCCTCCTCTGATGTACGTGAGTCTTGATGCCCTCGAATATCAATCAGATAGTACGACCCGTTGTGCAAATTCTTGCTGACCACGAAAGGTCCCTCCCAAGGTGGGGATAACTTGTGCATATCCGTTTGATCTTGGATGAGTCGAAGCACCAAATCTCCTTCTTGAAAAGTTCTGGTTCTAACCCGGCGACTTTGATAGCGACGAAGATCTTGCTGGTAAATCGCCGAACGGGCAGCCGCTATATCACGCTCCTCGTCCAATAGGTCCAAAGCGTCTTGCCGTGCTGTCTCATTGTCTGCTTCAACATAAGCTGCCACACGAGGCGAATCGTGTCGGATGTCGCTAGGGAGAACTGCCTCTGCTCCATAGACCATGAAAAATGGCGTGTATCCTTTGGACCGGTTTGGCGTAGTATTGATACTCCATAATACAGATGGTAGCTCTTCAACCCAACATCCTGGTGTTCTTTGCAATGGGACCAAAAGCCGGGGTTTGATGCCTCGCAAGATTTCCTGATTAGCTCGTTCCGCCTGTCCATTGGACTGGGGGTGTGCCACTGACGACACGTCAAGTCGGATGTGCTCACATTCACAGAACTCCTTCATAGCACCCTTGGATAAATTGGTACCATTGTCAGTAATGATACTGTGTGGAAAACCAAACCGGAAAATCACCTTCTTGATGAACTGCACCGCTGTTGCTGCATCACACTTGCTGACAGGCTCCGCTTCAACCCACTTGGTAAATTTGTCAACTGCCACCAAAAGGTGGGTTTTCTTATCCTTGGATCTTTTAAAAGGCCCAACCATATCCAGCCCCCAAGTTGCAAACGGCCATGTTATTGGGATCATCCTCAATTCTTGAGCCGGCACATGAGTACGCCTTGAAAATTTCTGACATCCATCACACCGTTTAACCAAGTCCTCCGCATCAGCATGCGCTGTCAACCAGTAGAACCCGTGACGAAACGCCTTTGCCACCAGAGACTTTGAACCGGCGTGGTGTCCACAATCCCCTTCATGGATTTCTCTTAAGATTTCACAGCCTTCCTCAGGAGAAACACAACGTTGAAATGCCCCTGATACACTGCAATGATGTAATTCACCATTGACAATCGTCATAGACTTGGATCGCCGGACTATCTGCCTGGCCAGAATCTCATCCTCTGGTAACTCTCCCCGGTTCATGTACGCAAGATAAGGAACTGTCCAATCCGGAATAACATGCAGGGCTGCCACCAATTGAGCCTCCGGATCAGGGATAACCAAATCCACCTCACCTGGTAGCTTGACTGACGGGTTGTGCAACACGTCCAAAAAGACGTTAGGCGGGACCGGTTTACACTGAGAGCCCAACCGGCTTAAAGCATCCGCCGCTTCATTCTTCCGACGGTCCACATGATCCACTTGATAACCCTTGAAACAACCTGCAATATTATCCACTTCCCGACGATATGCAGCCATGAGCGGGTCCTTAGAATCCCAAGTGCCAGACACCTGTTGAGCCACTAGGTCCGAGTCACCAAAGCACTTAACCCGGCTTAAATTCATCTCTTTAGCCATCCGGAGACCATGGAGCAAAGCTTCATACTCAGCTGCATTATTAGTACAAGGGAACATTAAGCGGAGAACATAACAAAACTTATCACCTCGTGGGGAAGTTAATACGACTCCAGCCCCCGAGCCTTCCAATTGCCTGGATCCGTCAAAATGAATAGTCCAATATGTGTGATCCGACTTCTCCTCTGGTGCTTGTAACTCCGTCCAGTCATTGATGAAATCAACAAGCGCTTGAGACTTCACGGCCGTCCGAGGCACATACTTCAGTCCGTGTGGCCCAAGCTCTATAACCCACTTGGCAATCCGGACAGTCGCCTCCCGGTTCTGTATAATATCACCCAAGGGAGCTGAACTGACCACTGTGATGGGGTGCCCTTGAAAATACTGCTTCAACTTCCGACTGGCCATAAAAACTCCATAGACCAGCTTCTGCCAATGCGGATACCTTTGCTTGGATTCAATAAGCACCTCGCTGATATAATAAACCGGCTGCTGAACCGGATATTCCTTGCCTGCCTCTTTTCGTTCCACCACAATAGCCACGCTAACTGCCCGAGCATTGGCCGCTACGTATAATAATAGTGGCTCCTTGTCGACCGGAGCTGCAAGAACAGGCGGATTGGCTAACTGCCGCTTCAGGTCCTCAAATGCCTCATCAGCAGCTGGACTCCAGACGAAATTGTCTGTCTTCCTCAGCATTTGGTACAAAGGGATAGCCTTCTCCCCGAGGCGGCTGATAAACCGGCTCAGCGCAGCGATTTGGCCCGCCAAACGCTGAACATCGTTGATACACTTCGGTTTAGCTAGGGATGTAATAGCCGTAATCTTCTCCGAATTAGCCTCAATTCCTCTGTTAGACACCAGGAAACCCAATAACTTGCCTGCCGGAACACCAAAAACACACTTGGCCGGATTAAGCATCATCTTGTAAGCTCGCAAGTTGTCAAAGGTCTCCTTCAAATCATCCACCAGCGTCTCCTTCTGTCTTGATTTTACTACAATATCATCCACATAGGCGTGCACATTGCGGCCGATCTGCTCATGCAGGCAATTCTGTACACACCGTTGATAGGTAGCTTGGGCACTCTTGAGCCCGAAGGGCATAGATACATAGCAGAAGGCTCCAAAGGGAGTAATAAATGCTGTTTTCTCCTGGTCCTTAACCACCATCTTGATCTGATGATATCCAGAGTATGCATCCAAAAAACTCAAACGCTCACAACCCGCCGTGGCTTCAATGATCTGGTCAATACGGGGGAGGGCAAAAGGATCTGCTGGACAGGCTTTGTTAAGATCTGTGTAATCCACACACATACGCCAAGTGCCGTTTTTCTTAAGAACCAGCGCCGGATTAGCAAGCCACTTTGGATGGAACACCTCAATAATAAAACCAGCTGCTAAAAGCTTGGCCACTTCCTCTCCGATGGCTTTGCGTCTTTCTTCGTTAAACCGGCGGAGGAGCTGTTTCACCGGTTTATATTTAGGATCCACATTAAGAGTGTGCTCAGCGAGTTCCCTCGGTACACCTGGCATGTCAGACGGCTTCCATGCAAAAATGTCCCGATTCTCACGGATGAACTCGATGAGCGCGCTTTCCTATTTGGGATCTAGGTTGGCACTGATAGTGAACTACTTGGATGAATCGCCGGACACGAAGTCAACAAGCTTGGTCTCAGCTGCCGATTTGAACTTCAGATCTGAATCATGCTCTGTAGTTGGCTTCTTTAAAGGGGTCATATCCGCCGGATCAACATTGTCCTTATAATACTTCAACTCCTCCGTGGCACAGACTAACTCTGCATAAGCCGCATCACCTTCCTCACATTCCAAAGCGACCCTACGGCTCCCATGAACCGTTATGGTCCCCTTGTAACCCGGCATCTTGAGCTGCAAGTAGATATAACAAGGCCGCGCCATGAACTTGGTGTAAGTCGGCCGGCCAAACAAGGCGTGATACGGGCTCCGGATCTTCACCACCTCAAATGTTAGTTTTTCCGACCGGGAGTCGTGCTCGTCCCCAAAGGCCACATCCAGGGCTATCTTACCAACAGGATATGCAGATTTGCCAGGCACCACACCATGGAACACCGTATTCGACGGTATGAGATCTTTGTCTGTCAAACCCATGCGGCGGAATGTCTCATAGTACAATATGTTAATACTGCTTCCTCCATCCATGAGTACCTTGGTAAATTTATAACCCCCCACCTGAGGGTCTACCACTAATGCTAGCTGGCCCGGATTATCAACCCGGGGCGGGTGATCCTCTCTGCTCCACACGATAGGCTGCTCCGACCAGCGCAAGTAACGTGGTAAGGCCGGTTCAACAGAATTCACCGCTCGCCTGTGGAGTTTTCGGTCACGTTTATCCAAACTAGTTGTGAAAACATGATACTGCCCATTGTTCAACTGTTTTGGCTGGCTCTGATAACCCGACTGCTGCTGCTGCTGCTGGTTGTTCTGATTATTCTGGTGATTGTGACCGCCCTGATTGCGACCTGAACCGGAAACTCCATCATGATCCGGCCCGTGGAAACCGGATCCTGAACCGCCACCTGATCCGTGATCATACCGGAAAGCATTAGAGTTTTTGAACTCCTGCATGATATAACAATCTTTCCAAAGATGGTTAGCCGGCGCCTCCTTCGTCCCGTGCTTCGGGCAAGGCTGATTCAACAAATAGTTCAAACGGCTTGCGTTAGGATTGGGAGCCCCATTACGATTTGCCGCTTTACCTCTGCGCCGCTGTCCCCTGTCCTGTGCATTAGTGTTGGCCACAAAGTCCACGCTGCCATCCGCTTTGCGCTTGCCTCCGTTTCCATGACCCGCTAGCTTGTACTGCTGCTGTTTGGAGTTGCTATTCTTCTTTCCCTTCCCTGCTTCATCATCATTAGGCTCGGGATCCTTGGTACTATCCGAATCGGCATACTTCACTAAAGCGGCCATGAGGGTTCCCATGTCATTACAGAACCGCTTCATGCGTCCCAACTTCAATTTTAGAGGCTCAAACCGGCAGTTGCCTTCCAGAGTTAAGATCACAGAGTCAGCATTAATCCTGTCAGACGAGTGAAAAATTTCCGAAACGCGGTGCACCCAACGGGTTGTTGATTCTCCTTCCTCCTGGACACAAGCCGCCAGGTCTACTATGGACTTGGGCTGCTTACAGGTATCCTTAAAATTCTGTATAAACCGGGCCCGCAACTGGGCCCATGAGCTGATAGAATTGGGTGGTAGGCTCTTTAACCAAGTACGAGCCGTGCCCTCAAGCATCATGGTGAAGTATTTTGCACATGCGGCCTCATCCATGTCCAGCATTTCCATGGCCATCTCATAACTCTCTACCCATGCTTCAGGGGGTAAATCAGCGGTGTAATTCGGCACCTTGCGTGGAGCCTTGAAATCTTTGGGCAGGCGCACATTACGTAAAGCAGGGATCAAGCAAGGCACTCCCAAAGCGGATGTGATTCCTGGTCCGGCAAAGGTGGTAGAACGAACCGGTGTAAGTTGGCCCGCATTATCCTGTGCTGCTAACTCGGCCTCCCTTTGTGCCCGGGCCCGGTCCACCACATCCTGAGCATCGCCAACACCACCTGCCGGGCCATTACCACGAGCCGCTTCACGGCCTCGCGCATTGCTTGATATGGCCGGTTCATCCATGCGCCTGCTATAGCTCCGGCTCGGACGGGGCGTAGAATGAATCCGATCACGGCTGTATGAGTATGCCTCCTGCTGAATCAGCGCAGTCCGGAGAAGCTCCTTAACCCGGCGCGTCTCTATCGCTTGCGGAGAATCCCCTTCGACTGGGATGGCCTCTAACCGTGCAGCGGCCGCAACAAGGTTGTCCATAGGATTCGAATAATGACCCGGGGGCGTCTGGACCGGCGGAGGAACCATAATGTTTTGGTGAGGAGGTTCCATGAGGCGAGGTTGGACCGTCGCCCCTGGTCCTGGTGCCTCAATCCAGTTTGTCTCCGGGTACTGCGGCGGATTACTGGGTCCAGCTCCTGGAGTGTGAAAGAGATTTCGAGGGTCAAACCCTAACGGCAGGCGTGATCTGTGCTTCCGCTTCAAAACCTCCTGTGATGCATTCTGGTCAAGTATGAGCTTATAGGCCTGGGCGTCCAAAGCGGCCCGCTCTGCCGCCATCCTGTCCTTCTCTGCCGCCAGATCCGCTTTGGCTCGCGCGATCTGTTCTTTCACCTTTGCAATTTCTGCATCATGAGCCTCCTGATCCGCCGGATTGGCTTCCATCATAAGCGCGGCCAGTGCGTCAAATAGGTCGGATAGGACTTGAACCGGCGGGCGCATAAGGCCTCCTGCCCCTGCTGCCGCTGCCGTTGCTGATCCGGAGAGCATTGCTGCGGCGGTCGAAGAGTGATTGGCCGCCTGTGTGCCGGCCATGAATATTCCAACCCGGTTGACCTGGCCCGGGGGGTCCGGAATACTGTCGCCATCGGAACATCCCCTAATCTGGTCGTCTTGCAACTGGTACAGCGATTCGGTCTCTCCGGTCGAGGATTCGTCATCGGAATAGACGACGGTCTCACTACCGTGTTCTGATTCATCCTCACGCTCTCCCTCGTGGACGACTCCAACGAAGACACGCTTCACGGCCGGTTTAGCCCAGGTAGATCTCGCACGCTGAGCCGTCTCAATGAGGTTGGTGCAGATGTCCGGCTCAGGCCCAGGCTCACCGATTTTGCCAATGAAAACGTGTATGTCACCAAAGGGGACCCGGTACCCGTACTCGATCGAATCGGCCTCGGGACCCCATCCTGCGTCGTCGATGTAGATCCTGCCCCGACGACTCTTGGTCATCTGGCCCACAACATAGCCTTCGAGTCCCTTGAGCTTGCCCTCCAAGATCGTCAAACCATCGTGCGATAGCCCCACGGTGGGCGCCAACTGTCGTGGATTTGTCACGGCAGATGTCCTAGCGAAAGGACTTAGTCGTGGAGCCATCGCTACGAGTTTACTTGAAGGGGTTAAAGCGGACACAAAGACACGAGGGTTTTATACTAGTTCGGCCCCTTCGATGAAGGTAAAAGCCTACGTCTAGTTGTGATGGAATTGATATGATTTCGATGGCTAGGGAGCAAACAAGCTTCGCCTAGGCTCGAGTTGTAGTTGTCTCTCTTGAACCGCCGCCGGGTCGTCCCCTTATATACACGGGTGACGCCCGTCGGTCCATAGAGTCCTAACCGGTTCATACTCGTATTCCGGTTGGTATCTCTCTATTCCTTACTTACAATACAAGTCATACATCAGGCCGGTTTACGGCTACATGTTCTAACCAACTACAGGCCTTGGGCCTTCATCTGTTTACGCCACTAATGAAGTTAACCCGGCCCAAGTAGGCCGGTTTACGCCTAGTGGTAATATCCCCAATAGTCACCTATAGGCACAACAATGCGATCCTCGAATAATAGAGTATCCTTGTCATCAAGACGATAACACTTGTACTTGGGTTGACTCTTGGCAATCCCAATCTTCACCTTCTTCACCATAGCATCAAGAAGTTGAGCCTCACGAATCTGATCTTCCAAAGTAGGAGAGACTTGGAGGTTGGCAAGAAATCCTTGAGGAACAACTTGAATATTAAGTTTGCGGAAAGCTTCACAAAGCTCTGGTTGATAAGGCTTGATAATCAGACTATTGCAGTAAGCCTTCCCGCTCAATGCGTCAGCAATTACATTGGCCTTGCCTGGAGTATATTCGATACTCGGATTATACTCTTGAATCATTTCGACCCAACGAGTCTGCCTGAGGTTGAGGTTTGGCTGAGTGAAGATATACTTGAGACTCTTTTGATCGGTGAAGATGTCCACTTTTCTTCCCAATAAGAGATGTCTCCAAGTTAAAAGAGCATGGACAACTGCCGCCAACTCGAGGTCATGAGTGGGGTAGTTCTTTTCGTTGGGCTTCAACTGGCGAGAGGTATAGGCCACAACTTTCTTCTCTTGCATCAACACTGCACCAAGACCTTGAAGGGAAGCATCACAAAAGAGCTCAAACGGTTTGGATTCATCAGGAGGAGTCAAAACTGGAGCAGTGACTAACTTCTCTTTCAGGGTGCTGAAAGCGACGTCACATTCAGGAGACCAGACGTACTTCACATGCTTCTGGAGAAGGTTGGAAAGAGGTTTCGCGATCTTAGAGAAGTTCTCAACGAACCTTCGACAATGGCTTGCGAGCCCAAGGAAGCTGCGGAGTTGCTTCATATTCTGAGGTGGTTCCCAATTCACAATTGCAGACACCTTCTCAGGATTAACAGCTATGCCCTTGGCGGAGATGATATGCCCAAGGTAGAGAACCTCATCGAGCCAAAACTCACACTTTGAAAACTTCGCATAGAACTGATGTTCTCTGAGTTTATCCAGCACCAATCTCAAGTGCTTGGCATGATCCTCCTTGTTCTTGGAAAAGACCAATATGTCAATGAGGTAGACCAAGATGAAGTCATTTGTGTAGGCGTTGAAGATGAAGTTCATCATGCGAGAGAATGTTGGAGGAGCGTTGTAAAGGCCAAAAGACATGACAGTGTATTCATATGAACCATAGCTTGTTCTGAATGCTGTCTTGGGGATATCTTCTTCACGAATGCGAATCTGATGATAGCCCATACAGAGATCAAGCTTGGAGAATACTTGAGCACCTTTGAGTTGTTCGAAAAGCTCATTGATGTTGGGAAGTGGGTACTTGTTCTTTATGGTCTTCTTGTTCAATGGATGGTAGTCGACACAGAGTCGGTCCGTTACATCCTTCTTCATGACGAAAAGAACACCACAACCCCATGGAGAAGAACTTGGTCGGATGAGACCCATACGCTCTTGAATATCGAGTTGCTTCTTCAGCTCCTTCAACTCTTCAGGTCCAAGCTTGTAGGGACGTTTGCAAACAGGTTCCGTGCCAGGCTCAAGATCGATGACGAATTCAACTGGCCGGTGCGGAGGCATTCCTGGAAGCTCTTTTGGAAAGACGTCTTGATTCTCACAAACTACTGGAATCTGAGAGATGGCATCTAGCTCGCCCTTCTCATTGAGAGAAAACAGTCGAATGGTATCATCACGAGCGGCAAAGACGATAACATCCTCAGACGAATGTGTCAATTGAATCTGCCTGGCAGCACAATCAAGCCGAGCCTTGTGCTTAGAAAGCCAATCCATTCCGAGAATAAGATCAATATCCGAGTTACCAAGAACAGTAGGAGAAGACAGAAACTTGTAGTCACCCATCGTGGTGGTAACATCCGGAACCATGGAGTTAGCATTCATGCATTTACCCGGAGAGACAACTGCTATCGGTCTAGGCAAAACTTGGAAAGCCAACTCATGCTTAGATGCAAATGGTCTCGAGATGAAACAATGTGATGCACCAGTGTCAAAAAGAACTTTTGCAGGAATATCGTTAACAGGAAGGTTACCCATAATCACATCTGACGAGTCCTCTGCCTGAGCTGCGTTCATCATGTTAACCTTGGCATACTTGGGATTATGCTTGACCACTGCAGTGCTAGCAGATCTCATAGGAGGAGGAGGAGGAAGACGCCTCTGATTGAAGCATTTGTTGGCATAGTGACCCTTCTACTAACACTTGTTGCACGTGACCTCCGAGAGCGGACGGTGATACAGAGCACTTGATCTTGGAGCATGAGACGAAGTCTTGTTCTGAAAGCCTGGGTTGGGTGGGTGGGAAGATCCATTGCCACCTTTGCTGTTCTGCTGATAAGGCTGACGGAACGGAGGAGGAGGAGGCAACCAATACTTTTGCTGCTTAGTTGCCACTTGAGTTGAGGAACAAGGAGTTGCATCTCTGACTCGCTTCTTGGAAGCATCGCACTTGAGTTGAGCAGCCTCTTGTTTCAGTGCCATGTTGTAAAACTCATCGAACTTCTGCGGCTCAAAAAGAACGAGAGCTAGTTGAAGATCTTCTCTGAGGCCACCTCTGAACTGATAAATCATGCTCTTCTTGTCGGGGACGTCCTGCTTGGAGAAATGAGCGAGCTTCTGGAACATGATGTTATACTGGTAAACAGACAAGCTGCCTTGCTTCATGTTGCGGAACTCCTCACACTTGCTCTCAACAACACTATGAGGAATGTGGTGAGCTTTGAAGTCTTGACGGAATTCATCCCAGGTAATCACACGGCCTCCTCTGGAATCTTTGTATTGCTGAAACCATTCGGCAGCTTGGTCTTTGAGTTGGAATGAAGCAAACTTAACAAAGTCCTCAGGCCTGACATTGCTGCACTCGAAATGCTTGCAGATATCCATGAGCCAATCATCAGCGTCTGTTGCCTCAACACAGTTGCTGAAGGTCTTTGGCTGGTTAGCGAGGAACTGGTTGAGTGTAGCAAACTGATTCTGATTGTTGCCATGGCCTTGATTCCCTTGGTTGCGCTCTTGCAAGAGTTGCATGATCAGCTGCGTGTTTGCATTGGTAGCGGCCATCACAACTTGCCATGCCTCCGGAGGTGGAGGTGGTGGTGGCAGATCAGGATTCGAACGCGTTGGAGGAGCCATCCTGAAGAGGGTGACATCCGTTAGCATCTTGACAAACATATATTCAAGCTGAATCCAATGGATCGAAAATTGCAACATATAGTCTTAACATCCGAACAAAATGAATGAATGAATTCCAATTGTAATGGTCACACTTCCATAAATTGAGAAGCCACTTAGATAGAGGTAGAAGAATAAAACAACAAGGTACGGACAAGAACAAATACTTGGTGTGGATTACCCAATCACCAACCAAATATCCGCGGAAGAAATACTAGAGCTACAAGAATTCCCACCTATGAAACTCCCGAACCTTTCCGGTTATGCAATCAGGTTTTGGGGATACAGGGGAAGCATAATATATCACCCAAAGCTAGCAAATCCTACATCCAATTGTATCCATCCTTCAACACATAACCAAGAAATCTTCGGAAATCATTTACCTCAACCTTCGAAAAGCATCCGTTATACGAGTTATGGCAATACTCTCGAACTCCTGCCCTAGTACTGGGTGGCGTTGAGGTTATCTCACCAACAACTGCATAAAAGAGATTTTCGATGTCGGCGAAACTCAGGTATTCCAGAATTGCAACGATAAAATTGTGACGACAACACCTCGGAGCTCAACTCCCCGGGACACTGCCACAACCCCTAAATGTCAGGAGGCACCAAGAACAATGTTCTCGTCACAAAACCATCAGAACGATTCCAAGATACCCGCGTGATCCTATTTTTTTTAGTGAAATTTGAGAAGAGAAGAGTCAAAACTCTACGTCAGGATGCCTCACCAGAGCGACGAAGGGACCGAGGAGTAAAAAGAATCCTACTCTCCGATATATATAATCCTAAATGACTAAAAACATTTTTCTAGACTCAACAACGCCAACGATTCGATCAAGCAGGGGGCTCCTAAGGTCGGGGAAGGCTCTGATTACCAACTTGTAACATCCACGATGCGTCTATAGCTCCCACTTGTCGAAGCACGACTTAGAGGCATAACCGCATTGTAAGCAATGTCGCAAGTGAGGTAATATTCACAACAGCCCATGTAATGAATGAGGGAAAAGGTACATAGTTGGCTTACACTCGCCATGTCACACAAATAGCATAAATATCATTACATTCATCCAGATACAATCAAGGTCCGACTACGGAACCAAAATAAAGAACAACCCCAAATGCGACAAAGTCCCCGATCGCCCCAACTGGGCACCACTACTGATCATCTGGAAAGGAAACGTAGTATCGTCCCGAGTCCTCATCAAACTCCCACTTGAGCTCAGTTGAATCATCTGGAGTGGTATCATCGGTCCCTGCATCTGGTTTTGGAAGTAATCTGTGAGCCACGGGGACTCAGCAATCTCACACCCTCGCGATCTAGACTATTTAAGCTTATAGGAAGGGTAAAAGGTATGATGTGGAGCTGCAACAAGCGACTAGCATAAATGGTGGCTAACATACGCAAATGGGAGCGAGAAGAGAAGGCAAAGGCACGGTCGAGAAACTATGATCAAGAAGTGATCCTAGAACAACCTACGATCAAGAATAACACGAGACCGTGTTCTCTTCCCGTACTCCGCCGAAAAGAGACCATCACGGCCACACACTCTGTTTATTCATTTTAATTAAGTTATGTTTAAGGTTTTCTACAACCGGACATTAACAAATTCCCATCTGCCCATAACCATGGGCACGACTTTCGAAAGATCAAATCCCTGCAGGGATGTCCCAACTTAGCCTATCACAAGCTCTCACGGTCAACGAAGGATATTCCTTCTCCCAAGACAATCCGATCAGACTCGGAATCCCGGTTACAAGACATCTCGACAATGGTAAAACTAAACCAGCAAAGCCACCCGAATGTGCCGACAAATCCCGATAGGAGCTGCACATATCTCGTTCTCAGGGCACACTCAGATGAGCCAGACGTCGGGTAGGCCAGCCCAGAGTTGCCCCTGGTAGCCCCGGACATCGCTCAGTTGGACCAACACTTAGAGAAGCACTGGCCTGGGGGGTTAAAATAAAGATGACCCTTGAGTCCGCGAAACCCAAGGGAAAAAGAGGCTAGGTGGCGAATGGTAAAACCAATGTTGGGCATTGCTGGAGAATTTTTATTCAAGGCGAACTGTCAAGGGGTTCCCATTATAACCCAACCGTGTAAGGAACACAAAATCAAGGAACATAACACCGGTATGACGGAAACTAGGGCGGCAAGAGTGGAAAAAAACACTAGGCATAAGGCCGAGCCTTCCACCCTTTACCAAGTATATAGGTGCATTAAAATAGACAAGATATAATAATGATATCCCAACAATAAACATGTTCCAACAAGGAACGATCTCCAAACTTCACCTGCAACTAGCAACCCTATAAGAGGGGCTGAGCAAAGCGGTAACATAGCCAAACAATGGTTTGCTAGGACAAGGTGGGTTAGAGGTTTGATATGGCAATATGTGAGGCATGATAAGCAAGTGGTAGGTATCGTAGAATAGGCATAGCAATAGAGCGAGCATGTAGCAAAGATAGAAGTGATTTCGAGGGTATGGTCATCTTGCCTGCAAAGTTCTCCGAGTTGACGTTAGCTTGATCCTCGTAAGCGTAGTCAATGGGCTCCTCGATCACGTACTCGTCTACCGGCTCTACCCAAAGCAAGAACAACAGGCAAAGGGAGACACAATCAACCACGTGTAATGCACAAACAACATGATGCAAAACATGGCATGATATGCGGGATGCGATATGCGATGCATATGCATGTTTCAGAAAGGAAAGATTGAACCTAGCATAAACTTGGAAAACCAACAGTGCCACTGGAAAGAGGAGTTGATTTCGGTCGAAATCGATATAAAGATCACTGGAATCGGATGTACGGTTTGGAAATGACGAGCAAAACAAATATGGCACCAGTCCGCGATTAACAGCACGAGGCCATCTAAATGCATCAAGAACAACATGCTACAACACTCTAACATAGCAACAAAATACATGGCAGGGATCCACTCAAGATGCTTGACAAAAGATGAACACCGAGCTATGGCTAATTCACTCAATAGCAGGTTCAAACAAGCATGGCAAAAGTGCAAAAGATAACAGGTTACAGACTTAGAGAAAATAACAACAAGTCAGGAATTTAACATGAGGAAGCAATGTTTAGAGCACAAAATCAACATGTTACGGGAACATATCATGGCAAAGCAAGGCATGACATGAAGCTAATCAAAGCATACAACAAAAGTCCCTTACTGACCATAAGCCAAAAGGGATCAAAACATACAATAGCAAGCATGTGAACATAGCAATTATCGTTAACAGATTCAGACTTAGTAGGAAACCGGAACATGGCAAAACAGATATTAAGTAGCCATGTTTACGAGCTCGATGCACTCACCACAAAGCATTGCATGATAAACTAAGCATACACCCAGCAAGTAGACATGGCATAGAAGCTAAACATGGCAAGAACAACAACATAGCATGCATGGATCAACTACAACAGGCTCGGCAAAATTGCTAAACATGTTAACAATCTGCCAGGAACATTTTATAGCAAAAGTAGAGCCCGATTGACTCAAGCTAGGGTGCTCCATAAATGCAAACAAAGACATGGATGGATAGAGCACCACAACATCTACAAAACATCCTTACTGATCATGCTCAAAAGAGGCATGGATCACTCTGTATCAACATGAACATATAGCATAAAAATAATGACAGGGGAAAGACTTAGAATATTTCTAAGTCCCTGAAATCAGCAACAATGAGAGGGCTACTTTGCACGCTTGTGCTAGTCACCACAGAGACCACAAAAATACATGGCATACACCCCTGTAAAGATGGCATGGCATACTACAAAACTCATGTAGGGCTCAAGTTCATAGGAGGCACACATCAATCATGGCAAAATGACAAATGTCCAATTACTGATATGGATCTGGAACTAACAGAAACTAGCACTCTTCCAACAACATTTAGGGCATCAAGATGAGCTCGAATGAACATGATGCAATAAGATGAAATGAAGTACTCGCCAGGACGAACATTTCGATATGCTACATGCGCAAAACGGAGCTACAGATACGGAGATATGATCTGATGAAGAATGCAAAAAAATTACTGAAACGGGGCGAAATTAGGTCAACCTCCGAATTCCAGATCTGGATCCGGGCACGAGTTTTGAGGTTCGCCGGAGTTCCTGTTCGCTGGAGAGGGGGGCTTTGCCGGAGATGGAGTCCGACTTGGCCGGATCGGGGAGGGGCGTCGGACCCGGTGGAAGGCGGCGATGGCGGCGGCGACCTCGGGCGGAGTGGGGTGCAGCAGTCTCGGGCGGAGTGGGGTGCGGCCTCGTCGGTGGTCGCCGGCGTCGGGGAAGACCGGCGACGAGACGGCGGGCGGTGGCGCAAGGGAGGACCGGGCGGCGCGGATCCGGTGAAAGGCGGCGGTGGGCGCGAGGAGGAAGAAGCGGGCGCGGGCGGCGCGCGGCTTCGGCCCGGTTGGCGGCGGGGAGGGCCGGCGCTGGGCCTGGCGGGCCCACGCGGCGGCGGCGAAGTGGGGCTCGCCTGCGGAACATGTGTCACGCGCTGGTTCGTCCGGCAGAGCGGGCGGACTTGTCCGGCCTCTGGATTTTGTCTGGCGGCGCGTGGAGAGGGAGGGGTCTAGGGTTTCGTCCGAATTTTGACGGGGAAGCACATATATATAGGCATAGGGAGCTAGGAGGCCCCAAATTGAGCACGGTTTTCGGCCATGCGATTGTGATCGAACGATCTAGATGATGGAGAGGGTTTAGGTGGGTTTTGGGCCACTTTGGGGAGGTATTGGGCTGCAACACACACGAGGCCTTCTCGGTTCCTTGTTTAACCGTTGGAGTATCAAACGAAGTCCAAATGGTACGAAACTTGACAGGCGGTCTACATGTAGTAAACCAAGGCCGCTTGGCAAGTCTCAGTCCAATCCGAGAATGTTTAATACCCGCACACGAAAAGAGGTAGAAAGGGGCACCGGAGGACATAGGAGCACCGGAATGCAAAACGGACAACATGGAAAATGCTCGGATGCATGAGACGAACACGTATGCAAATGCAATGCACATGATGACATGATATGAGATGCAAGACAAAGAGAAAACAACACGAAGGCAAAAACCCGACAACGAGGAAATAACATAACTTAGTGCCGAAAAAGGCAAGAGTTGGAATACAAATATGGCAGGTTACATACGGGGTGTTACAGCGCCCCCCTGCCTCGTGGGCCCCTCGAAGCTCCACCGACATACTTCTTCCTCCTACATATACCTACGTACCCCCAAACGATCAGAGACGGAGCCAAAAACCTAATTCCACCGCCGCAACTTTCCGTATCCACGAGATCCCATCTTGGGGCCTGTTCCGTAGCTCCGTCGGAGGGGGCATCGATCACGGAGGGCTTCTACATCATCATCCAAGCCCCTCCGATGAAGTGTGAGTAGTTTAATTCAGACCTACTATCCATAGTTAGTAGCTAGATGGCTTCTTCTCTCTTTTTGGATCTCAATACAATGTTCTCCCCCTCTCTCGTGGAGATCTATTCAATGTAATCTTCTTTTTGCGGTGTGTTTGTTGAGACCGATGAATTGTGGGTTTATGATCCAGTCTATCTATGAATAACATTTGAATCTTCTCTGAATTCTTTTATGTATGATTGGTTATCTTTGCAAGTCTCTTCGAATTATCAGTTTGGTTTGGCCTACTAGATTGGTTGTTCTTGCCATGGGAGAAGTGCTTAGCTTTGGGTTCAATCTTGTGGTGTCCTTTCCCAATGACAGAAGGGGCAGCAAGGCACGTATTGTATTGTTGCCATCGAGGATAACAAGATGGGTCTTTTATCATATTGCATGAAACTATCCCTCTACATCATGTCATCTTGCTTAAGGCGTTACTCTGTTTTTAACTTAATACTCTAGATGCATGCTGGATAGCGGTCGATGAGTGGAGTAATAGTAGTAGATGCAGGCAGGAGTCGGTCTACTTGTCTCGGACGTGATGCCTATATACATGATCATACCTAGATATTCTCATAACTATGCTCAATTCTGTCAATTGCTCAACAGTAATTTGTTCACCCATCGTAGAATACTTATGCTCTTGAGAGAAGCCACTAGTGAAACCTATGGCCCCCGGATCTCTTTCTCATCATATCAATCTCCATCACTTTATTATTGCTTTGCTTTTTTACATTGCCTTTTACTTTTCACTTTGCATCTCTATACCAAAAATACCAAAAATATTATTTATCATCTCTATCAAATCTCACTTTCGTAAGTGACCGTGAAGGGATTGACAACCCCTAAGCGCGTTGGTTGCATTGAGCTATTGTTTTTGTGTAGGTACGAGGGACTCGTGCGTAGCCTCCTACTGGATTGATACCTTGGTTCTCAAAATCTGAGGGAAATACTTACGCTACTTTGCTGCATCATCCTCTCCTCTTCGGGGAAATCCAACGCAGTGCTCAAGAGGTAGCACCCACACGATCATGATCTGACGACGAAGGACATGAAGATGGTTTAGATGGGTTATTGGGCTGTTTTGGAGGGGTGTTGGGCTGCAACACACAAGAGGCTTTTGTGGTTCCCCGATTAACCGTTGGAGCATCAAACGACCTCCAAATGGAACGAAATTTGACAGGCGGTCTACCGATGGTGTACCAAGGACACTTGGCAAATCTCGGTCCATTCTGAGAACGTTTAACACCCACTCATGAAAAGAGACAAGAGGGGTGCGCTGGTGCATGTGGGAGTGTCGGATTGCAAAACGGACAACGGGGAAAATGCTCGAATGCATGAGACGAACACGTATGCAAATGCAATGCACATGATGACATGATATGAAATGCATGACATGAACAAAATGCAAAACAAAGATAAAAACCCAACCATGAAGGGAATCTCGTAACTTAAAGCCGAAATGGCAAGATTCGGAGTTACAAATATGGCAAGTTACATCCGGGGTGTTACAACACTCCACCACTATGAGAGGATCTCGTCCCGAGATCTAGGACTGAAAGAACTCTGGATATTCGGAACAGAGGTGGTCCTCGTGTTCCAAGGTGGCTTCTCGATTGGAATGGTGTGACCACTGAACTTTCAGGAATTTGATAGACTTGTTGTGAGTCTTCCGCTCGGTTTCTTCAAGAATAACAACGGGATACTCATGATAAGACAAATCTTCTTGAAGATCAATTTCTTCGAAGTTGATGGTGCACTCAAGAGTCCTGAAGCACTTGCGAAGCTATGACACACGAAACACATCGTGCACATTTGCGAAGTTGGACAGAAGTTCAAGTTGATAGGCGAGGTCACCTCTTTTGCCAATGATCTTGAAAGGACCCACATATCTAGGGGCAAGCTCCCCTTTGATACCGAAGAGACGAGTGCCTTTCATTGGAGAGACTCGGAGGTAGACATGATCTCCGATCTCGAAAGCCAATTCACGGTGCTTGCTATCATAGTAACTCTTCTGGCGCGATTGCGCGGCTTTGAGATTTTCACGGATGACTTTACGCATTTCTTCAGCTTCTGTGATTAAGTCATTGCCAAGAAGTTGGCGTTCACCAGTCTCCGAGAAATTGAGAGGAGTATGGCACTTTTGCCATAGAGGATTTCGAATGGGGCCTTGACCAAACTCGCTTGGAAGCTGTTGTTGTAGGAGAACTCGGCATATGGAAGGAGAACTCGGCATATGGAAGACAATCTTCCCACTTCATACCGAAGGAAATGACACAAGCCCTGAGCATATCTTCAAGGATTTGATTGACTCGCTCGACTTGGCCACTAGTTTGAGGATGGAAAGCAGTGTTGAAGCGAATGTTGGTGCCCATGGCCTTCTGGAAGGAGTCCTAGAACTTGGAGGTGAAAATGCTTCCGCGGTCTGAAGATATCAATTGCGGAATGCCGTGCAAGGAGACAATCCTGGAGGTCTATAGCTCTACCAGGTGAGCTGCTGTGATAGATTCTTTGATTGGAAGGAAATGAGCCACTTTTGTAAGCTTGTCGATGACAACGAAGATAACATCATTTCCACGCTTGGACTTGGGAAATCCAGTCACGAAGTCCATTTCAATATGGTAAAACTTCCATTCTGGAATAGAAAGAGGTTGGAGGAGACCAGCTGGTTGTTGGTGTTCTGCTTTCACCCTTCTGCAGACATCACATTCATTCATGAATTGAGCAATTTCTCGCTTCATTCGAGTCCACCAGTACGACTGCTTGAGGTCATGGTACATCTTCATACTTCCAGGATGAATGGATAGAAGGGAATTGTGCGCCTCGTTCATAATGACTTTCCTTAGACCACCTTTAGGAACCACAATTCGATCCTCTAAGAATAAAGTGTCTTTGTCATCAATGCGATAGCACTTATATTTGGGTTGGCTCTTGGCAATCCCATTTTTACCTTCTTCACCATGGAATCCAGGAGTTGTACCTCACGAATTTGATCTTCCAAAGTAGGAGAGACTTGGAGGTTGGCAAGAAATCCTTAAGGAACAACTTGGAGGTTCAGTTTGCGGAAATCTTCACAAAGGTCCGGTTGGAAGGGCTTGAGAATTAAGTTGTTGTAGTAAGCCTTCCTACTCAAAGCATCTGCAATGACATTGGCCTTACCTGGAGTATATTCAATACACGAATTGTATTCTTGAATCATTTCGATCCATCGAGTCTGCCTGAGGTTGAGGTTGGGTTGAGTGAAGATGTACTTGAGGCTCTTATGATCTGTGAAGATGTCCACTTTCCTTCCCAACAAGAGATGTCTCCATGTTAATAATGCATGGACAACTGCCGCCAACTCAAGGTCGTGAGTGCGGTAGTTCCTTTCGTTGGTCTTCAACTAACGAGAGGTATAATGTAACGCCCATGATGCGGCTATATCTCCCACGCGTCGAATCATGACTTAGAGGCATAACCGCATTGTAAGCAATGTCGCAAGTGAGGTAATCTTCACACAACCCATGTAATACATAAGGGAAAGATATACATAGTTGGCTTACAATCGCCACTTCACCCAATACATGAATAAAGCATTACATCATCCAAATACAAACAAGGTCCGACTATGGAACCAAAATAAAAGAAGACTACCCCAAATGCTACACAGATCCCCGATCGTCCCAACTGGGCTCCACTACTGATCGACTGAAACAAAACAACACAATGGACAAGATCTTCATCGAGCTTCTCCTTGAGCTCGGTTGTGTCACCTGAACGGTATCATCGAGCACCTGCAAACTGGTTTTGGAAGTATCTGTGAGTCACGGGGACTCAGCAATCTCACACCCTCGAGATTGAGACTATTTAAGCTTATAGGAAGGGTAAAATGTATGAGGTGGAGCTGCAGCAAGCGACTAGCATATTTGGTGGCTAACATATGCAAATGAGAGCGAGAAGAGAAGGCAAAAGCACGATCAAGAATCTATGATCAAGAAGTGATCCTAGAGCAACCTACGTCAAGCATAACTCCAACATCGTGTTCACTTCCCGGACCCCGCCGAGAAGAGACCATCACGGCTACACACGCGGTTGATGCATTTTACTTAAGGTAAGTTTCAGGTTTTCTTCAACCGGACATTAACAAATTCCAATCTGCCCATAACCACGGGCACGGCTTTCGAAAGTTCAAAACCCTGCAGGGGTGTCGCAACTTAGCCCATCACAAGCTCTCACGATCAACGAAGGATATTCCTTCTCCCAAGACAATCCGATCAGACTCAGCATCCCGGTTAGAAGACATCCTCGACAATGGTAAAACAAGTCCAGCAAGACCGCCCGATGCGCCGACATCCTGATAGGAGCTGCACATATCTCGTTCTCATGGCAACACCGGATGAGCGCTCCGTACAACTAAAACCAGCCCTCAAGTTTCCCCGAGGTGGCGCTGCAAAGGACTCTAGTTC
>NC_041390.1:342847491-342876406 GCF_002162155.2 Triticum dicoccoides | reverse complement strand
AACAAAACACTAGGCATAAGGCCGAGCCTTCCACCCTTTACCAAGTATATAGATGCATTAATTAAATAAGAGATATTGTGATATCCCAACAGAATATCCATGTTCCAACAAGGAACAACTCCAATCTTCACCTAACGAATGTTGGGCATTGCTGGAGGATTTTTATTCAAGGCGAACTGTCAAGGGGTTCCCATTATAACCCAACCGTGTAAGGAACACAAAATCAAGGAACATAACACCGGTATGACGGAAACTAGGGCGGCAAGAGTGGATCAAAACACCAGTCATAAGGCCGAGCCTTCCACCCTTTACGAAGTATATAGATGCATTAAAGTAAATAAGATATAATAATGATATCCCAACAAAAGCCATGTTCCAACATGGAACAAACTTCATCTTCACCTACAACTAGCAACGCTATAAGAGGGGCTGAGCAAAATCGGTAACATAGCCAAACGACGGTTTGCTAGGAAGGTGGGTTAGAGGCTTGACATGGAAATATGGAAGGCATGATAAGCAAGTGGTAGGTAGCACGACATAGCAATAGAGCGAACAACTAGCAAGCAAAGATAGAAGTGATATCGAGGGTACCGTCATCTTGCCTGCAATGTTCTCAGAGTTGTCGAAAGCTTGATCCTCGTAAGCGTACTCAACAGGTTGCTTGGTCACGTAGTCGTCTCCCGGCTCTACCCAAAGCAAGAACACAAGCAAAGGACCAACAATCAATCACGGTGCAATGCACAAGCAACATGATGCAATACATGGCATGATATGCAAGACATGATATGCAATGCATATGAATGCTCCGAAAGGAAAAGAATGATCAAGGCATCAACTTCGCAAACCAAGTATGCCACTGGAAACATGAGATGATTTCGTTTGAAATCGATATAAAGATTACCGGAAACGGACGTACGGTTTGCAAATGGCAAGCAAAACAAGGATGGTGCTATTCTGCGATTAACAACACGATGCTACTTAGAATGCCACAAGAAACTAAGCTACTACACCCCAACATAACAACAAAGCATATATCAGTGATGTACAAGAGATGCTTGACAAAACATGAACAATGAGCTACGGCTAAATCACACTAGAACAGGTTCAAACAAGCATGGAAAAAGTGCAAAAGATATCAGCTTCACAGACATGGAGAAATTACTAACATGTCAAAAACAACATCAGGAAGCAACGTTTAGAGCAAGCAAACAACATGCTACAGGAACATATCATAGCAAAGAAAGGCACGGTGTGATTGTACTAAAAGCATAGATCAAAAGTCCCTTACTGATCATGAGCCACAAAGGCACAGACGATATGATGGCACCCATGTAAACATAGCAATATTTATTAACAGTTTCAGACTTAGCAGAAAAACAGAGCATGTCATAAACAGATTTATGATAGCAAATTTGCGAGCTCAAACCACTCACCACAAAGAATTGCATGACAATACAAGCATATCAACAACAATATTACTTGTTCATGAAGCTAACCATGCAAGAGCAAGTTCATAGGATGCATGGATCATTAGCAACAACCATGGCAAAATCGATTAACATGTCAACATTCTGCCAGGAACATTTTATAGCAAACGTAGAGCAAGCAAATGACATGCAAGACAACTCCATAATTGCAAATAGGGGCATGGATGGATAGCGATGACCACATGTTCAAAACATCCTTACTGAAGTATCCCAAAATAAGCATGTATCTCACTGTAGCATCAAGTTTACATGGCATCAAAATAACAGCAGGAAAAGACAGCAAAATCCTGTCCCTGAAAATAGCAACACTGTGGAGCTTACTTTGCATGCTTATTCTAGTCATCACATAGATCACAAAAATACAAGACAAGCACCTCTATAAAGATGGCATGATGTAGTTCAAAACACATGTAGACCTCATGCCCATATGATGCACACATCAAATGCAACAAAAATGACAAAACCTCATAAACTGATAAGTACCAGCAGTTAACATTTTATAGCACTCTTGCATCAATGAAAATTGCATCATAATGAGCATGAACATGCATGTAAAAGCTTCTATGATGGAGAGCTCAACAAGACGAACAAATCGACATATCATATGCATGATTGGAGTCACGGTCACCGAGATACGGCATGATGAACATGGCATAAAAATTACAGGGGGTTCGGGACTTAGTGAAAATTACCCTCCGAAAACCTAGATCTAGGGTTCGGGCACGCGAACCGAGGTTGACCTGGGAGCTCACTGGAGTTGAGGAAGGAGAAGGCCAGAGAGGAGGGAGTTGGCCGGAGTGGAAGGAGGGAGGTGGCGACGAGGCGCTCGGCGAGGCGGAGGAGGGCCGGCGAGGTCACGGCGGGGCGGGAGGTGCGGCAGGGCGGCTCTCCTCCGGCGACTGGACGGCAGCGCGGCTCCCAGGCGGCGGCACGGATCCCAGGTGGCGGCACGGGGAGGCGGAGCCGGGCAGCGCGGCGAGCACGGGCGGCGGCGCAGGCATGCGGGCCGGGAGGGCCCCTTGCGGGCCTGGCGGGCCAGCGGCGGCGGGCGATTTTCTTCGGTGTGGCCGGATGTGTCTGGTGGCGGCGGGGGATGTTAGCTAGGGTTTTGGACCCGAAATTCGAGGGAGGGGCACATATTTATAGGTAGAGGGAGTTTGGAGTGTCCAAATGAGGTGTAGTTTTTGCCCACACGATTGTGATCCTACGACGGAGGACATGGAGATGGTTTAGGTGGGTTATTGGGCTGTTTTGGAGGGGTGTTGGCCTGCAACACACAAGAGGCTTTTGCGGTTCCCCGGTTAACCGTTGGAGCATCAAACGACCTCCAAATGGAACGAAATTTGACAAGCGGTCTACCGATGGTGTACCAAGGCCACTTGGCAAATCTCGGTCCATTCCGAGAACGTTTAACACCCGCTCACGAAAAGAGACAAGAGGGGTGCGCCAGTGCATGTGGGAGTGTCGGATTGCGAAACGGACAACGAGGAAAATGCTCGGATGTATGAGACGAACACGTATGAAAATGCGATGCACATGATGACATGATATGAAATGCATGACATGAACAAAATGCAAAACGAAGACAAAAACCCAACCACGAAGGGAATCTCATAACTTAAAGCCGAAATGGCAAGAGTCGGAGTTACAAATATGGCAAGTTACATCCGGGGTGTTAGATAAAGACATGTGACTTCTCTCCTCTATTGTTATTAAGCATCTGGAGAAGCTAAGATCTGCTATCTCTCCTATGTGATAAACTTTGATGTGATATCTCTCTCCCCCTTTGACATCAATTTCCAAGAAGGGTCCTTCTGGAGCATGAGTCAATAGGTTTGGTCCTTGAGATAGACTACAAAGGAGCATGTAGTTTAAGATGCGAGTAGAGGATAAGAATCATTGTGTGGAGCTGGATAAGAAATGCATACGCAATTGCAAAAAGTTTTCTCATAAGTGAAATCGGTATTGTCGATTCGTGTTCATTAGTGACACCGAGTTGACAGTGTCATGCATATCAGTTAGACCGGGTTAGTCCGGGCCGGTTGTACCGATGGACTATCTACAAGTAATCCCTGTAGTTCGGTCTAGCCGATAGGCAAGAATCGGTGAGTCCAAGTTCAATGTAGAGGAATTTTTTGTCAACTCAGCTCACCTGGCAATCGAAATCTCACAAGGATTTGGAAGGAATTAACTGAAGGATTTGCAATGAATTGGATGCAGAAAATACAGAGAAAAACATACAAAAGGAAAAGAAATCTAGATGCAGTTTTTTTTGAGAAGGGAAACAAACAAGCAAGAAACATATGCAAAACCCAAAACAAGGAAACACTAGAGAATTTCATCTAGAGGGGGTCGGTGACAAAGTCACCTATGTTAGAGTATATTGACTTAGGAGTCAAGTGATAACACTTGATCGTAGGTCATACTCATCGTTTAAGCTCAAAATGGGGTTACCATTTTCGTTTAAGCATTTTGATGTTCTCACATCTTGTTGAGTTGCTTTGACTCATGACTTGGGTCAAAACTTCTCTAAGACGGAATAACATACCTTGGGTGGTGGTGTTGATCTTGATCATGTAGTCGAACTTGTGTTGGATGCTCAAGGTTGATGTAGTTCATCAAGAGTTGGGAGCACCACTTATAGTTTGAGTTCATCTTCCTACATGGGTTAGCCTTGCAAGGAAGAGCACTTGCGTATCCAAAATGACAATCATGAAACTTGACACCAAATGAAATTTAATATATAGAAATCGTCAAAGGATATGTTGAGTGGGTTCATGCTTCCTTGTATTCAACAACCATATATTAGAAACTTGGTTATGTAGAGATTGCTCAAGATGTGAGTGACTTGCAATCTCATAGATTTGGGCTCATCCAAATACCTACAAGGGTTAGATAACATGCAAGGGTACAAGTAGGTCCAAGACATATGATCGTCATTATAAGAGAAATATCAAGGATTAGTCAAAAGGCTCATGCCTTGCATGTATCTAAATGAAGTTTCTACTCCAAATTTGAGGCATAAATAATGTTATATTCACCTCTAAAACGGCAAAATACATTCTCATCAAGCGGTTTGGTAAATATATCTACCAATTTCTTATCAGTACGAACATGCTTAAGATTGATGTCTCCTTTAGCAACATGATCTCGAATGAAATGACGACGAACTTCAATATGCTTAGTTCGAGAATGTTGCATGGGATTGTGAGCAATCTTAATAGCACTTTCATTATCACAAAGCAATGGAACATGTTTCACATATATCCCATAATCCTTAAGGGTTTGGGCCATCCAAAATAATTGAGCACAACATGATCCAGCGGCAACGTATTCCGCTTCGGCGGTGGATAACGATACTGAGTTTTATTTCTTGGAGGACCAAGATACAAGAGATCTACTAAGAAATTGACAAGTAACTGAAGTGGACTTTCTATCAACCTTGTCACCGGCATAGTCCAAATCGGAGTAGACAACAAGATCAAATGAAGACCTCTTAGGATACCAAATGCTAAAATTTGGTGTATGAATTAGGTATCTCACTATCCTTTTCGCAGCCTTAAGATGACATTCTTTAAGGGCCGCTTGATATCATGCACACATCCACACACTTGCATAATATCGGGACGAGAGGCATATAGATATAATAATGATCCAATCATAGAGTGGTAAACCTTTTGGTCAACCGGTTTTCCATCCTTAGTCAAGTCAAGATGTCCACTAGTAGGCATGGGTGTTTTCATACCTTTGCTTTCTTGCATGTTGAACTTCTTGAATAAGTCCTTGGTATACTTTGTTTGGGAAGTATAGGTACCTTCCTTAGTTTGCTTGATTTGCAAACCAAGAAACGATTTGAGTTCACTCATCATAGACTTCTCAACCTTCTTCAACATTAGCCTTCCAAACTTTTCACGAAAATGAGGGTTAGTTGATCCAAATATGACATCATCCACATAAATTTGGCACACAAATAATGCACCATTAACCCTTTTAGTAAAAAGTGTAGAATCAAATTTTCCAATCTCAAAGCCTTTTTCAATAAGGAACTTAGTCAAGCATTTATACCATGCTCTAGGAGCTTGTTTAAGACCATAAAGAGCTTTGTGAAGTTTGTAAACATGATTAGGTTTCTCAGGATTAACAAAGCTGGGAGGTTGTTTAACATAGACTTCCTCCTCAATTTATCCATTTAGAAAAGCACTTTTGATGTCCATTTGATATAACGTAATGTCATGATGATTGGCATAAGCAAGCAAGATGCGTATGGACTCAAGTCTAGCAACATGGGCATATGTCTCACCATAGTCCATACCTTTGACTTGAGTGTAGCCTTGGGCGACGAGACGGGCCTCGTCGCGTACAACTTTTCCATCTCCATCTTGCTTATTCCGAAACACCCACTTGGTTCCAATGACATTTTGGTTGTCGTTCGGCTTTTCTACCGATGTCCACATTTGATTCCTCTCAAAATTGTGTAGTTCTTCATGCATAGCGTTCACCCAATCCGAATCATCAAGAGCTTCTTCAACCTTCATAGGTTCAATGCTAGAAATGAATGAGTAATGTTCACAAAAGTTAGCCAAACGAGTTTTAGAGCGAGTAATTCTCCCGGTTTGAATATCATCAAAGATTTGTTCGATGGGATGATCTCTTGAGACTCTTGCTCTAACTCGTGAGAGCTTTTGTTTGGGTCGGGGTCCTTCTTCATTGTTGTTGGCATTGTTGTTCTCTTGTGGAGGTGGAGAAGGAGGTCGATGAGATTCATCTTGTTGTACTTCCTCGTTTCCTTCATCTTGACATGTTCCCCTCATGGATGCCTCCAAGTCAACTTGTGGTTCACCTTGTCGTGAAGTTGAGGCTTCCACTTGAACGAATGAGGTACTCTCCTTCACCTCCGTTGGATGAATCTTGCCAATAGACAGGTCTTGAATTGCTTCCGAGGGATCTTTATCTCCTACATCAATTGGCAATTGCTCTACTTGTGAGCCGTTAGATTCATCAAACTTCACATCTACCATTTCCTCAACCTTTTGGATGAAATTGTTGTAGACACGGTAAGTGTGAGAGTTTGAGCCATAACCGAGTAGGAAACCTTCATGAGATTTAGGGGAAAATTTTGAACGACGATGCTTATCAAGAATGTAACACTTTGAGCCAAATACTCGAAAGTATCCAACTTGGGGTTTGTTACCGGTAAGAAGCTCGCATGTCGTCTTCCCAAGAAGCTTATGAAGATATAGTTGATTTGTTGCATGACAAGCTGTCTCAACCGCTTCTGCCCAAAAGTGTTTTTCGTCTTGTATTCATCAAGCATTGTTCTCGCCATCTTAATAAGTGTCCAGTTCTTCCTATCAACAATTCCATTTTGTTGAGGCGTGTATGTAGCCGAGAACTCATGTGAAATCCTTTCTTCGTCAAGAAAGGTATCCACATCGGCGTTCTTGAACTCCATTCCGCTGTCGCTGCGAAACTTCTTGATCTTCACTTCAAATTGATTTTGGGCCTTCCTAGCAAAGTTATTGAAGATCTTTTGCACCCGCGATTTGTCATCAAGAAAGAACACCCACGTAAATCTTGAAAAATCATCAACAATGACCAGTGCGAACCAGTTACCACCGAGACTCTTGTAGGCGTTGGGACCAAAAAGATCCATATGAAGTAGCTCAAGCGGTCTTCTCATGATCATAATGTTCTTCACGGGATGACTTCCTCCAACTTGTTTTCCTGCTTGACAAGCACTGCAAAGTCTATCCTTGTCAAATATAACGTCTTTAACACCAAGGATATGATCACCTTTAATAAGCTTATCAAAATTTCGCATGCCCATATGACCTAACCTTGTATGCCACAAACAACCTTTAGAAAATTTAACAATTAGGAAAGTTCTAGGTTGAGCTCTTTTAGTGAAGTCAACAGTGTATAGATCACCTCTATGAATACCGGTAAGGACCATTTTATGATTATTTCTTCGAAACACTTGGCAATCTACTTCAGTGAATAGAACATTGAAACTGAAATCGGTTAGTCTAGATACGGAAAGTAAGTTGTAGCCAAGAGATTCAATGAGCATAACATTTTGGATGGAGCTGTCATGTGAGATGGCCACCTTACCAAGGCCAACCACCTTACCCTTTGAGTTATCACCAAAAGTGACATACTTTCGGCGACCATCATTTTCAGCAAGCTCACAAAACATGTCCTTGTCTCCAGTCATGTGATTGGTACATACACTATTAAGAACCCATTCCTTTCCTCTGGCCATGTAACCATGAAGGTTATCCATAAGACCAAAGTGTCTCATAGACTCATTAAGATCAAAGTCACTATCATCATCCTCATCATAATATCCGTGTTCAACATCGTCCTGTGATTGATCATCACCTAGAGAGAGTGATTCATTAGATTTATGACCATGACAATGTTCATCTTTATGAATTCTAATGACTTGAGAAATGATGCTACTAATGACTCCAATATCTCCTTTGGCATGCATGATGTCACGAATCTCAAATAGACAATCACCAAATGTAGGATCACTAGGATTCATTTTATGAAAAGCAATGGACTTTTGAAGAATCTCATCTAGATTTTTCAAAGAAAAGTTTGGAAATTGTTCCTCAAGATATCTCCATATAGTATAAGCACATTCAAATGTAGGCAAGCATACAAGCAAATTTCTAGGCAATCCTCTAATGATGAGATTGATAGTTCTAAGGTTGCGGGTCATGTCAGGATACTCATCGGGGGTAGGATGCAAGGGATCAATAGGAGTCGCACAAGGGCTAGTAATATACTTGTTCAAATTATATTCATTGAAAATCTCAAGCATATCATTTTCCAAGCACTATAGAACTCCCCATGAAGAATAGGCACTCTACTTCTAATACTCCCAATCAATGTTGAGGATATCGCTTATCATTATCGTCTCGGTTAGGTGGTGATTAAAGATTAATTGTAAATCGGCTGATTAATCAATTTTATCATCGACTATTAATCGGCCATTTGATGCAAATCCCAGGTTCATTATATTCAACACCAAAACAATATTGGACAGAAGTGTTACCATGATTTCTAGCCTTTGAATCCTCGTATAATGATAAACAAAATAGGACAACACTACATATTGCGTAACATGGTTCACAAAATGCAAATAAACATAGTTTTTGCAAAAATAGTGCTATGAATAAGCCCAATCTACCGGTAGATTCCCGATAAATCGCTTGTGATAGTGATAAATCAGCCCAAATGATGAACAGTAAAGATAATGCATAATCTTATCTATCACCCCAAGAGTAGTGATAAATTGGATGATAAATTGCTGAATTGGAAGATTTTTTGAATAGTGCTCCCAATCGTAGACTCATCCATCTTCCTCCAATGGTGATTAAACCAAAGCAATGGAGACCAATGCTCTGATACCAATTGAAAGGATCGAGAAGAGTGTCTAGAGGGGGGGGGGTGATTAGACCCTCAACAAGCAAAAGTAGCAGTTTTTAAGTTCTTTAAGTTGAGCTGGAGTTTTAGCACAAGTTTAAGCATTCACAATACATTTCCAGCAAGCATGGAAAGAGTATAGGCAGTGGAAAGAGTAAAGCATGCTATTTGCAAGAAAGTAAAGGGATGGGATTGGAGTGTGCAAATGCAATGAAGACACGGAGATTTTTGGTGTGGTTCTGATAGGTGGTGCTATCGTACGTCCATGTTGATGGAGACTTCAACCCACGAAGGGTAATGGTTGCGCAAGTCCACAGAGGGCTCCACCCACGAAGGGTCCATGAAGAAGCAACCTTGTCTATTCCACCATGGCAATCGCCCACGAAGGACTTGCCTCACTCGGGTAGATCTTCACGAAGTAGGCGATCTCCTTGTCCTTACAAACTCCTTGGTTCAACTCCACAATCTTGTTGGAGGCTCCCAAGTGACACGTAACCAATCTAGGAGACACCACTCTCCAAAAGGTAATAGATGGTGTGTTGATGATGAACTCCTTGCTCTTGTGCTTCAAATGATAGTCTCCCCAACACTCAACTCTCTCTCACAGATTTGGCTATGGTGGAAAGATGATGTGAGTGGAAAGCAACTTGGGTAAGGCTAGAGATCAAGATTCTTGTGGTTGGATTGGAATGTCTTAGTCTAACACATGAGTAGGTGGTTCTCTCTCAGGAAATGAGTAGTGGAAGTGTAGGCATGTTCTATTGGCTCTCTCTTGACTAGAGAAGGGGGTGGAGGGGGTATATATAGCCTCCACACAAAATCCAACCGTTACACACAATTGACCCAACTCGGTCAGACCGAATAGAGAAACTCGGTGAGACCGGTTTAGTTCAAAATGTGAACGTTAGGAATCTCGGTGGGACCGACATGATCAACTTGGTGGGACCGATGTGCTAGAGCTAGGGCAAAACGTCATCTCGGTGTAACCGATTGCATGAACTCGGTGAGACCGATTCCAGCAATGAGTTAACAGAGAATTGGTCAGGCAAACTTGGTGGGACCGATTGCACATTTTGGTGAGACCGAAACAATTACAATTGGCAACAGAGAGTTTGCAAGGCCATCTCGGTGAGACCAAGATCCATATCGGTGAGACCGAATTGTCTAGGGTTTCTGGCTGTGGCTTTGTCAAAAGGAACTTGGTAGTTCTGGATAGATCAAGCCGGTGGGGCCGAGTTTGACTTTGGGTTTTGGACATATTTGGAAATGAGAAAGTGGTTGAGGGTTATGGAGCAATATCACTAAGCACTTTGAGCAAGTAGACCATTAAGCAACACCTCATCCCCTTATAAAAGTATTGGCTTTCCTATGGACTCAATGTGATCTTGGATCACTAAAATAGAAATGAAGAGTCTTGAGTTCTAGCCAATCTTTGTCCTTAGCATTTTGAAGGGGTTCCACATCCTCTTGTCCATGCCACGCCATTGTTGGACTTTCTGAAATTTACTAGATAAAGATATTAGTCCAACAAGAGATATGTCGTCATTAATTACCAAAATCACCCAGGGAGCACTTGTGCTTTCAAAATCTCGGACTCAATTACATAGATAGATCACAAAGCAAAACTCAAATACTAGATCATACCAAAACTTTTATTCTACTAGATGACGATAAAACCAAAAGGATCGAACTAAGATAAATGATAAAGATAAAGATGTGATGGTTATACGATACCGGGGCACCTACCCCAATCTTGGCACAAGCCAAGGGGAGTGCCCATACCCATGTACTCAAGTCTCATTTTTCAGAGGTGGTGATGACGCGGTTGATGATTTGGAAGGCTTGTCTTGCGTCTTCCAAGGCATAGGCTCAACATCGTAAAAGGATGAACAAGTCTCCGGAATCCTCAAATTTGCAGCCAAACTCCTCTTAAATCTGTATTCATACTCACAGTTTTGGTTTTGCAGGTCATAGATCTGGGCTTGGAGATGCTTGTTTTTCTCATGAAGCTTGAAGATGGCCTCTCCAATATCCTTGGTGTCTAGCCTGTGGTCACGGGTGAATTCCATGATCATGGAGTGGTTGGTGTTGAGTCTGTGTTCCACCATCCCTTGGCACTTGAAGACGTCCTGCTTCATCGCTTTGAGCCTGGCCTCCACGCTTTGGGTCCTTCTTGGCCATTGAACATCCCGGATGTGAAGCACCCCCTCATGCATCTCAATGGTTTGAGGGTGTTGCAGCACCTCCGAAAGGTATGGGTTGATGACCTTCTCATAGAACTTGTCTTTGGGGGCGCTTGGAGATTTCGTGGTGATCTAGATCTGTCAGAAAAACAGCTCGAAACAAGAACAGAGGATATTGTCGTGATACGGTGCTCGAAACCTTCAGGAGATTATATAATGAATTTTTACCATGCAAAACAAGTATTCTGGGAAATACGAAGTCCGAAGGGCACATGAGGTGGCCACAAGCCTGGGAGGCATGCCCAGGGGGTAGGGCGCACCCCCACGGCTTGTCGCCTCCTCGTGCGCTATTTGGACTACTTCCTATTTTCCTAATTTTTTAAATATTCCAAAATAGAGTAAAATTTCCATTGGAAAACTTTTGGAGTCGGTTTACTTACCGTATGAAATACCTATTCCTTTTCAGGGTTCTGGAGCATTCTGGAAAGTTTCCCTTATGCACTCCTCCAGCGTTATTAAATTAATAATGTTGGTCTGAACATTTATCGGTGTACCTGAGATATAATGTTTGATTCTTTGCCCATTCACCACCTTCGGGTTATTGCCCTCGGCATTTTTGATCTTGATGGCACCAGAATGATAAACTTCCTCGATAATGTAAGGTCCTTCCCATTTAGAAAGAAGCTTTCCTGCAAAAAATATTAAACAAGAATTGTATAGCAAGACATGGTCACCTACATTAAATTCACGGTCTTGCATCCTTTTGTCATTCCATCTTTTAACATTTTCTTTAAACAATTTGGCATTTTCATAGGCTTGGTTCTCCATTCATCGAGTGAGCTAATGTCAAATAACCTCTTCTCACCGGCAAGTTTGAAATCATAGTTGAGTTCCTTGATTTACCAATAAGCTTTACATTCTATTTCAAGAGGTAAGTGACACACTTTACCATAAACCATTTTATATGGAGACATACGCATATGATTTTTATAAGTAGTTCTATAAACCCATAGTGCATCTTCAAGTTTCTTGGACCAATTCTTCCTAGATCTATTAACAATCTTTTTCAAGATTAGTTTTATTTCTCTATTACTTAATTCTACTTGACCACTAGACTAAGGATGATAAGGAGATGCAATTCTATGGTTAACATCATACTTAGCAAGCAATTTATTGAAAGCACCATGAATAAAGTGTGAACCACGATCAGTCATTAAATATCCAGGGACTCCAAACCTTGGGAAAATAACTTCTTTAAGAATTTTAATAGAAGTGTTGTGATTAGCACTACTAGTTGGAATAGCTTCTACCGACTTAATAAATCAATAGCAACTAAAATATGAGTATACCCATTAGAGGATGGAAAATGTCCCATATAACCAAATCCCCAAATATCAAATGGTTCAATAACAAGTGAATAATTAATTGGCATTTCCTGACGTCTACTTATATTACCAATTCTTTGACATTCATCACAAGACAAGATAAACTTACGAGCATCTTTGAAGATAGTAGGCTAATAAAAACCAGATTGTAATACCTTATGTGCAGTTCTATCTCCAGCATGGTGTCCTCCGTAAGCTTCGGAGTGACACTTGCGTAGGATCTGTTCCTGTTCATGCTCAGGTACACAACGTCTAATAACAGCATCTACTCCTTCTTTATAAAGGTGTGGGTCATCCCAGGAATAATGTCTTAAATCATAGAAAAAGTTTTTATTTTGTTGGTATGTAAAACTAGGTGGTATAAATTTAGCAACAATATAATTAGCATAGTCTGCATACCATGGAGTACTATGATAGGCATTTATAACAACTAATTGTTTATCAGGAAAACTATCATCAATAGGTGGTGGGTCATCAAGAATATTTTCTAACCTAGGCAAGTTGTCTGCTATGGGGTTCTCAGCTCCCTTCCTATTGGTAATATGTAAATCAAATACTTGTAGCAAAAGAACCCACCTAATGAGCCTTGGTTTAGCATCCTTCTTTTCCATGAGGTATTTTATAGCAGCATGATCGGTGTGAACAATCACTTTGGAATCAACAATATAAGATCTGAATTTATCACAAGCAAACACAACTGCGAAAAATTCTTTTTCAGTAGTAGCATAATTTCTTTGAGCACTGTCTAGAGTTTTACTAGCATAATGGATAACATTTAATTTCTTATCAACTCTTTGTCCTAAAACAGCACCAACAGCATAATCACTAGCATCACACATAATTTCAAAGGGTAGGTTCCAATCCGGTGGTTGAAAAATAGGTGCAGAGATCAAGGCTTTCTTAACCATTTCAAATGCTTCCACACAATCATCATAAAAAATGAATGGAACATCTTTTTACAAAATATTAGTGAGAGGCCTAGAAATTTTAGAGAAGTCTTTAATAAATCTCCTATAGAAACCAACATGACCAAGGGAACTTCTTATACCTTTGATATCTTTAGGACACGACATTTTTCTCAATTGCATCAACTTTAGCTTTATCAACTTCAATACCTCTTTTGGAGATTTTATGCCCCAAGACAATACCTTCATTAACCATAAAGTGGCACTTCTCCCAATTCAAGACAAGATTAATTTCTTCACATCTCTGCAAAACTCGGTCAAGGTTGCTTAAGCAATCATCAAAAGAAGTTCCGTATATGGAAAAATCATCCATGAAAACCTCAACAATATTTTCACAAAAGTCAGAGAATATAGTAGTCATAGATCTTTAAAATGTAGCGGGTGCATTGCATAAACCAAAGGGCATACGTCTGTAAGAAAAAGTACCAAAAGGGCATGTAAAAGTAGTTTTTTCTTGATCCTCTTGTGACACAGGTATTTGGGAAAAACCAGAGTATCCATCTAGAAAGCAAAAATTTGTATGTTTTGATAGTCTTTCTAGCATTTGATCAATAAAAGGTAGAGGATAATGATCTTTCCTAGTAGCTTTGTTTAATTTTCTAAAATCAATTACCATTCTATAACCTGTGATAATTCTTTGTGTAATCAATTCAATTTTGTCATTAGGAACAACAATAATACTTCCCTTTTTAGGGACACAATGAACATGACTTACCCATCTACTATCCGCAATAGGATAAATTATACCTGCTTCCATAAGCTTTAATATTTCATTTCTTACCACTTCTTTCATTTTTGGATTTAATCATCGCTGGTGATCAACAACTTGTTTAGCATCAGGCCCCATATTAATTTTATGCTCATATAGAGTAGGACTAATGACCTTAAGATCTTCAAGATTATATTCAATAGCGGCACAATGCCTCCTTAGAGTTTTCAATAATCTCTTTTCTTCATGCTTTGAAAGGTTAGCACTACTAATAACATGATATATCTTCTTTTCATCAAGATAAGCATACTTCAGAGTATCAGGTAATTGTTTCAGATCAAACACGTGATCACTCTTTGGTGGAGGAGGATCTCTAAGAATCTCAACTGACAAATTGTGTTTCAAAATAGGCATTTGTTTAAATAATATCTCATCTATTTCATTTTTTCATTCATAGACATATCATTTTCATGGCCCAGCAAATATTGTTCTAAAGGATCAATAGGAGGCACGACAACAGAAGCAAGACCAGTAATTTCATGCTTACTAGGCAATTGTTTATCACGAGGTTGTCTACGAAATTTGGAGAAATTAAACTTATGAGACACATCACCAAAATTAACATTGACCATTTCTTTCTCACAATCTATTTAGCATTAACAGTACTCAAGAAAGGTCTACTAAATATAATGGGACAAAAATCATCTTGTAGGGAACCAAGAACTAGAAAATCAGTAGGGTATTTTATTTTCCCACACAAGACTTCAACATCTCTAACAATCCCAAGTTGTGTGATGGTATCTCTATTAGCAAGCTTAATAGTAAGATCAATATTTTCTATTTGAGCAGGTGCAATATCATTCATAATTTTCCTGATATAAAGTAATAGGGATTGCGCTCACACTAGCATCCAAATCACATAAGCCATGATAACCATGATCTCCTATTTTAACAGAGACAACAGGCATGCCAACAACGAGGCTATCTTTATCTTTTTCATTAGGTTTAGCAATTATAGTAGCTTCATCACAGAAGTAAATAGCCCATCAATATTTTCACCTAAGAGATCTTTAACCATAGCAACACTAGTTTCTACTTTAATTTTCTTAGAGGGTGTAGGTGTTCTTGTGTAACTCTTACGAACCACAGCTGAAGCTTTAGCATGTTCTTTTATCCTAACAGGAAAAGGTGGTTTCTCAACATAAGTAGTAGGAATGACTGGATCAACAATATAAGTAATGGTTTCTTCTTCAACTTTAATGGGTTCTACTACTTTTACTTCAATGAGAGGATGATTTTTAAACTACTTCTCCTTAGGGAGATCAACATAAGTAGCAAATGATTCACAAAAGGAAGCTACTATCTCCGAGTCAAGTCCATATTTAGTGCTAAATTCACGAAAAACATCGGTATCCATAAAAGATTTAACACAATCAAAATCAAGGTTTATACCTGACTCCTTACCTTGGTCGAGCTCTCAATCCTTAGAGTTGCGTTTAATTCTTTCTAAAAGATCCCATTTGAATTCAATAGTCTTCTTCATAAAAGAACCAGTACAAGAAGTATCGAGCATCATTATGAGAAAGCCGAGCATAAAAAATTTGTATAATAATTTCTCTTGAGAGCTCATGATTGGGGCATGAATATAACATTGAATTAAGCCTGACCCAAGCTTGAGCGATACTTTGTCCTTCACAAGGCCAAAAATTATATATATAATTCCAATCACGATGAACTAGATGCATAGGATAAAACTTGTGGTGAAATTTCAATTTCATTTGGTTGTAATTTCAAGCTCCAATATCATCACAGGGCCCATGTCAATGCCTTTCCCTTCAAAGATAAAGGGAAGACCTCCTTCTTGACTTCATTCTTGGGTAAAACTGCAAGCTTAAATAATCCACAAATTTCATCCACATAGATCAGATGCAAATCAGGATGTAATGTTCCATCTCCTGCATAAGGATTAGCTAGCAGTTTCTCTATCATACCCGAAGGAATTTCATAACCAATATTTTCAGTAGGTGTAGTAGGTTGAGGGGAAAATCTTTGTGTTACCGGTTGAGGTGAAGATACACCAAACAAGCCCCTCAAAGGAGTGTTTTCCATATTAACAAGTGACAGTAAATTTCAGCATGTAAAATAAATATTTCCTTACCAAATTCCACTTACCGAAGGCGCTTCACTCCCTGGCAATGATGCCAGAAAATAGTCCCGATGACCCAGAAGTATAGGGGATCAATTGTAGTCCTTTCGATAAGTAAGAGCATCGAACCCAATGAGGAGTAGAAGGAAATGACAAGCGGTTTTTAGCAAGATATTTTCTACAGGCACTGAAATTATCGATAACAGATAGTTTTGTGATAAGATAATTCATAACGAGTAACAAGTAACAAGTATAGAAAAGGTGAAGCAAGGTGGACCAATACTTTTATAGCATATGATAAGCCTGGATGAACTCTTATATAAAGCAAAGCGCTCCCGAGGACACATGGGAATTACTGTCAAGTTAGTTTTCATCATGCTCATATGATTCACGTTCGTTAATTTGATAATTTGATATGTGGGTGGACCGGTGCTTGGGTGATGTACTTACTTGGACAAGCCTACCACTTATGATTAACCTCTCTCGCAAGCATCCGCAACTATGAAATAAGAATTAAGATAAATCTAACATAGCATGAAACACGTGGATCCAAATCAGCCCCTTACGAAGCAACGGATAAACTAGGGTTTAAGCTTCTGTCACTCTAGCAACCCATCATCTAGTTATTACTTCCCAATGCCTTCCCCTAGGCCCAAATCATGGTGAAGTGTCATGTAGTAGACATTCACATAAGACCACTAGAGGAAAGACAACATACATCTCATCAAAATATCAAACAAATACCAAGTTCACATGATTAGTTATAACAATACTTCTCCCATGTCCTCAGGAACAAATGTAACTACTCACAAAGCATGTTCATGTTCAAGATCAGAGGGGTATTGAATATCATTAAAGATCTGAACATATGATCCTCCACCAAATAAACCAACTAGCATCAAGTACAAAGAGTAATCAACACTACTAGCAACCCACATGTACCAATCTAAGCTTTTGGGACAAAGATTGAATACAAGACATGAACTAGGGTTTAAGAGGAGATGGTGCTGGTGAATATGTTGATGAATATTGACCCTCCCTCGATGAGAGGATCATTGGTGATGACGATGGCTTCAATTTCCCTCTCCCGGAGGGAAGTTTCCCCGACAGAATAGCATTGCCGGAGCCCTAGATTACTTCTGCCCAGGTCCCACCTCGAGATGGCGGCGCTTCATCCCGAAATCTCTCTTCTTCTTTTTTCTAGGTTAAAACCCTCCATGTAGCAGAAGATAGGCACCAAACGATGGCCAGGGGCCCCACAAGCCCTTGGGGCGAGCCCTAGGGGCTAGGGCGCCCCAGACTTGTGGCCTCCTGGTGGGTCCCCTTCTGTAACTTCTTTGCCCAATATATATATATATATATATATATATATATATATATATATATATATATATATATTCCAAAATAATTATCCTGAAGTTTCAGGACATTTGGAGTTGTGCAGAATTGGTCTCTTAGATTTGCTCCTTTCCGGTCCAGAATTCCAGCTGCCAGCATTCTCGCTCTTCATGTAAATCTTGTAAAATAAGAGAGAAAAGGCATAAGTGCTGTACCATAATGTGAAATAATAGCTCATAATGCAATAAATATTAACATAAAAGCATGATTCAAAATGGTCATATCAATGATCAATTCCAGTAAATAATTCATCACTAAGACATAAGCTAGCATGCAATAATCTAACGAACTAGAAGAGCAGAAAATCATGTACAACAACATCGCCCACAAAACAACAACTTTAGAGAGAGACATGAACATATCACAATTGATGTACTGTTCGGTAGTTGCAGCAGGAGCAATGGTGTTGATGATGATGTTGGCGACGGTATGTTGTTGATGACGATGAGTAGCACTGCCTAACTTGGACGGAAGACGACCCGTGATGATAAACTTGAGCAGTCGCATAGAGCGCTTCCCAAAAACCTAATTCGTCCTGCCTGGTGCAGGATTGCAAAGCCGAACGATTCTAGAGACCTGCTCTCCCGTACGCCGATGCACGTTAGCATTCGTAATAGAGTAGACTACGTTGGCGGCGCAAGTTGTCAGACGAGGCAAAACCCTAGATGTTTTCGGTGTGTCTATGGCCACGGCTGTAGCGGTATAAATATTAGGACCCGAGGCTATATTGTGTCCCGATCACAATCCCAAACAGACTTGGTTTCTAAGTCGTACACTTACTGGACGGGAGAATAATAAACGGTGACAAAAATGGCTTGTTGACGGGAGAATAATATAATGGAGAATAGATCCGGGGGCCATAGGTTTCACTAGTGGCTTCTCTCAAGATAGCAAATTCTACGGTGGGTGGACAAATTACTGTCGAGCAATTGATAGAAAAGCACATAGTTATGAGAATATCTAGGAATGATCATGTATATAGGCATCACGTCCGCGACAAGTAGACCGAAACAATTCTGCATCTACTACTATTACTCCACACATCAACCGCTATCTAGCATGCATGTAGAGTATTAAGTTCATAAGAACAGAGTAACACATTAGGCAAGATGACATGATGTAGAGGGATAAACTCAAGCAATATGATATAAACCCCATCCTTTTATCCTCGATGGCAACAATACAATACGTGCCTTGCTGCCCCTGCTGTCACTGGGAAAGGACACCGCAAGATTGAACCCAAAGCTAAGCACTTCTCCCATTGCAAGAAAGATCAATCTAGTAGGCCAAACCAAACTGATAATTCAAAGAGACTTTCAAAGATATTAAATCATGCATAAAAGATTTCAGAGAAGAATCAAATATTGTTCATAGATAATCTTGATCATAAACCCACAATTCATCGGATCTCGACAAACACACCACAAAAAGAATTACATCTAATAGATCACCAAGAGAATTGAGGAGAACTTTGTATTGAGATCCAAAGAGAGAGAAGAAGCCATCTAGCTAATAACTATGGACCCGAAGGTCTGTGGTAAACTACTCACACATCATCGGAGAGGCTATGGTGTTGATGTAGAAGTCCTCCGTGATCGATGCCCCCTCCGGAGGAGCGCGAGAAAAGGCCCCAAGATGGGATCTCACGAGTACAGAAGGTTGCGGCAGTGGAAATAGGGTTTCGTGGTGCTCCCAGATGTTTTTGGGGTATATGAGTATATATAGGCGAAAGAAGTCGGTCAGCGGAGCCACGAGGGCTCCACGAGGGTGGGGGACGTGCCTACCCCCCTTGGGCGCGCCCTCCTAACTTGTGGCCACCTCGTTGCTTCCTTGACATCCACTCCAAGTCTCCTGGATTGCGTTTGTTCCAAAAATAACTCTCTCGAAGGTTTCATTCCGTTTGGATTCCGTTTGATATTCCTTTTCTGCGAAACACTGAAATAGGCAAAAAATAGCAATTTGCACTGGGCCTTTTGTTAGTAGGTTAGTCCCAAAAATAATATAAAAAGGTATATTAAAGCCCATTAAACATCCAAAATAGGTAATATAATAGCATGGAACAATCAAAAATTATAGATACGTTCGAGACATATCGAGCATCCCCAAGCTTAATTCCTGCTCGTCCTCGAGTAGGTAAATGATAAAAACAAATTTTTTGATGTGGAATGCTACCTAACATAATTCTCAATGTAATTTTCTTTATTGTGGCATGAATGTTCAGATCCGAAAGATTCAAGACAAAAATTTAATATTGACATAAAAATAATAATACTTCAAGCATACTAACAAAGCAATCATGTCTTCTCAAAATAACATGGCCAAAGAAAGTTATCCCTACAAAATCATATAGTCTGGCTATGCTCTATCTTCTTCACACAAAGTATTTAATCATGCACAACCCTAATGACAAGACAAGCAATTGTTTCATACTTTTGATGTTCTCAAACTTTTTCAATCTTCACGCAATATATGAGCGTGAGCCATGGACATAGCACTATAAGTGGAATAGAATGGTGGTTGTGGAGAAGAAAAAAAGGAGAAGATAGTCTCACATCAACTAGGCGTATCAACGGTCTATGGAGATGCCCATCAATAGATATCAATGTGAGTGAGTAGGGATTGCCATGCAACGGATGCACTAGATCTATAAGTGTATGAAATCTCAACAAAAGAAACTAAGTGTGTGTGCATCCAACTCGCCTGCTCATGAAGACCTAGGGAATTTTGAGGAAGCGCATCATTTGAATATACAAGCGAAGTTCTATAATGTAAAATTCCCACTAGTATATGAAAGTGACAACATAGGAGACTCTCTATCATGAAGATCATGGTGCTACTTTGAAGCACAAGTGTGGTAAAAGGATAGTAACATTGTCCCTTCTCTATTTTTCTCTCATTTCTTTTTTTATTTGGGCCTTCTCTTTTTTATGGCCTCTTTTTTTTTCTTTTTTTCATCCGGAGTCTCATCCCGACTTGTGGGGGAATGATAGTCTCCATCATCCTTTCCTCACATGGGACAATGCTCTAATAATGATGATCATCACACTTTTATTTACTTACAACTCAAAAATTACAACTCGATACTAGAACAAAATATGACTCTATGTGAATGCCTCCGATGGTGTACCGGGATATGCAATGAATCAAGAGTGACATGTATGAAAGAATTATAAAGGTGGCTTTGCCACAAATATGATGTCAACTACATGATCATGCAAAACAATATGACAATGATGTAACGTGTCATAACAAACGGAACGTGGTAAGTTGCATGGCAATATATGTCGGAATGGCTATGGAAATGCCATAATTGGTAGATATGGTGGCTGTTTTGAGGAAGGTATATGGTGGGTGTATGATACCGCCGAAAGCTGCGCGGTATTAGAGAGGCTAGAAATGGTGGAAGGGTGAGAGTGCATATAATCCATGGAATCAACATTAGTAATAAAGTCACATACTTATTGTAAAAATATATTAGTTATCGAAACTAAGTACTACACGCATGCTCCTAGGGGGATAGATTGGTAGGAAAAGACCATCGCTCGTCCCCGACCTCCACTCATAAGGAAGACAATCAATAGTATCATGCTCCGACTTCATCACATAACGGTTCACCATACGTGCATGCTACGGGAATCACAAACTTTATAAAAAGTATTTCTCAAATTCACAACTACTCAACTAGCATGACTCTAATATCACCATCTTCATATCTCAAAACAATTATCAAGTATCAAACTTCTCATAGTATTCAATGCACTTTTTATGATAGTTTTTATTATACCCATCTTGGATGCCTATCATATTAGGACTAATTTTATAGCCAAAGAAAATTACCATGCTGTTCTATAATACTCTCAAAATAATATAAGTGAAGCATGAGAGATTAATAATTTCTATAAAATAAAACCACCACCATGCTCTTAAAAAGATATAAGTGAATCACTAGAGCAAAATTATCTAGCTCAAAAGATATAAGTGAAGCACACAGAGTATTCTAATAAATTCCGATTCATGTGTGTCTCTACAAAAGGTGTGTACAGCAAGGATGATTGTGGTAAACTAAAAAGCAAAGACTCAAATCATACAAGACGATCCAAGCAAAACACATATCATGTGGTGAATAAAAATATAGCCTCAAGTAAAGTTACCGATAGACGAAGACGAAAGAGGGGATGCCTTCCGGGGCATCCCCAAGCTTAGATTTTTGGTCGTCCTTGAATTTTACCTTGGGGTGCCTTGTGCATCCCCAAGATTAGGCTCTTGCCACTCCTTATTCCAAAATCCATCAAATCTTTACCCAAAACTTGAAAACTTCACAACACAAAACTCAACAGAAAATCTCATGAGCTCCGTTAGTATAAGAAAACAAACCACCACTTCAAGGTACTGTAATGAATGCATTCTTTATTTATATTGGTGTTAAACCTACTGTATTCCAACTTATCTATGGTTCATACCCCTGATACTAGCCATAGATTCATTAACATAAGCAAACAACACACGAAAAACAGAATCTGTCAAAAACAGAACAATATGTAATAATCTGTAGGTTTCGAATACTTATGTAACCACAAAAATTCTTAAATAAATTGGTGGACGTGAGGAATTTGTCTATTAATCATCTGCAAAAATAATCAACCTAATTTCACTCTCCAGTAAAAAATGGCAGCTAATCTCGTGAGCGCTAAAGTTTCTATTTTTTACAGCAAGATCGCAAAGACTTTCCCCAAGTCTTCCCGAAGGTTCTACTTGGCACAAACACTAATTAAAAACATAAAACCACATATAAAACATAAGCTAGATGGATTATTTATTACTAAATAGGAACAAAAATCAAGAAACAAAAATAAAATTGGGTTGCCTCCCAACAAGCGCTATAGTTTAACGCCCCTAGCTAGGCAATGATAATTTCAATGATGCTCACATGAAAGACAAGAATTGAAGCACAAATAGAGAATCATGAAACACGTGACAAACACATATAAGTCTAACATAATTCCTATGCATAGGCATCTTATAGGCAAACAAATTATCATAGCAGCAAAAACTAGCATATGCAAGGAAGCAGAAAGAAACAATAGCAATCTCAACATAACGAGAGGTGATTTAGTAACTTGAAAATTTCTACAATCATATTTTCCTCTCTCAAAATAATTACATGTGGGATCATAATCAAATTCAAAAAAATAGCTATCACATAAAATATCTTCAACACGATCCACATGCATGCAAAGTTGACACTCTTTCAAAATAGTGGGATTAACATTAACTAAAGTCATGACCTCTCCAAACCCACTTTTATCAAAAATTTCATAAGATTGAACATTCTATAAATATGTGGGATATAAAGTTGACACGCTTCCAAACCCACTTTCAATAATACTGAAACACCATTATCAATCTCATATTCATCATGGGGCTTAAATAAATTTTCAAGATCAAAAGAAGAATCACCCAATCATGATTATTGCAAGAAATAGTAGTCATAGCAAAACTAGCATCCCCAAGCTTGAGGTTTTGCATATCATTAACACAATTTACATTAAGATAATTTGTGATAGCATCATTGCATTCATGCTTTTGATCGAAGGAACTATCAAGTATGGGTGCAATAGCAACGATCTCATGTTTAACATAAGGAACTATAGCAAACTCATCTTCATAAATATTTGCATCATGGCCACAAGAATAGAAAGCATCATGTTCATCAAGGGATATTTCAATCAAATCATCAAAATCATAATTATCGATAGATTCATGCATATCATTATTTTCTTCCCAAGAAACGGTCATTCTTTCAATAAATTCTTTGACATAGACATTATGAGCATAGTTTTCATAGAAATATTTAAGTATGTCAAAATTTTCGGATTCGTAAAGAGTAATATCATACTTTTAAATCAAAGAAGCAACTTCATAAGCACCCTTAAAAGCGACAAATTCTTCAAATTGTTCGACATCGTAGTAACTATAAACACCCTTTGCATAAGAAGATAAGATTTCATTATCATTAAACTCACATAGGATAGGGGAGGTGTTTTTTGGGCATCTTAGAGCAACAAGTAAAATCATAAATTTCACAAAGATTCCAAGCATAACACAAGAATCTGTTTATTTGATCACATAAAAGTCTCCCTTTTTCAGACAAATGGTGATGCACAAAATGAGCATGCTCATCTAAAGATTTCCCATCAACACGAGCGCATAAGGATCGAAGATGATCCAAGTACAACACTTTAAGTGGATCCATATCAATAGATTTTTAGCAAGCAAAGATGCAAGCAAATGGAAGGCACATGGAAACACAAACAAAGATACATACGGGAAGAAGGCAAAGAAAAGGCAAAGGTGAAGTGGGGGAGAGGAAAACGAGAGGCAAATGGCAAATAATGTAATGCGAGGGATAAGAGTTTGTGATGGGTACTTGGTATGTCTTGACTTGGCGTAGATCTCCGTGGCAATGGCGCCAGAAATCCTTCTTGCTACCTCTTGAGCATGCGTTGGTTTTCCCTTGAAGAGGAAAGGGTGATGCAGCAAAGTAGCGTAAGTATTTCCCTCAGTTTTTGAGAACCAAGGTATCAATCTAGTAGGAGATTACAAGCAAGTCCCTCACACCTGCACAAACAAACAATAACCTCGCAACCAACGCGATAAAGGGGTTGTCAATCCCTTCACAGTCACTTATGAAAGTGAGATCTGATAAAGATAATTATATAAATATTTTTGGTATTTTTGTTATATAGATTGGAAAATAAAAATTGCAAAATAAATGGCGACAGAAATGGCTTGTTGATGGGAGAATAATATAATGGAGAATAGACCCGACGGCCATATGTTTCACTAGTGGCTTCTCTCAAGATAGCAAATTCTACGGTGGGTGAACAAATTACTGTTGAGCAATTGATAGAAAAGCGCATAGTTATGAGAATATCTAGGAATGATCATGTATATAGGCATCACGTCCACGACAAGTAGACCGAAACAATTCTGCATCTACTACTATTACTCCACACATCGACCGCTATCCAGCATTCATCTAGAGTATTAAGTTCATAAGAACAGAGTAACACATTAGGCAAGATGACATGATGTAGAGGGATAAACTCAAGCAATATGATATAAACCCCATCTTTTTATCCTCGATGGCAACAATACAATACATGCCTTACTGCCCCTTCTGTCACTTGGAAAGGACACCGCAAGATTGAACCTAAAGCTAAGCACTTCTCCCATTGCAAGAAAGATCAATCTAGTAGGCCAAACCAAACTGATAATTCGAAGAGACTTGCAAAGATATTAAATCATGCATAAAAGATTTCAGAGAAGAATCAAATATTGTTCATAGATAATCTCGATCATAAACCCACAATTCACCGGATCTCGACAAACACATCGCAAAAAAATTACATCGAATAGATCTCCAAGAGAATCGAGGAGAACTTTGTATTGAGATCCAAAGATAGAGAAGAAGCCATCTAGCTAATAACTATGGACCTGAAGGTTTGTGGTAAACTACTCACACATCATTGGAGAGGCTATGGTGTTGATGTAGAAGCCCTCTGTGATCGATTCCCCCTTCGGCGAAGCGTCGGAAAAGGCCCCAAGATGGGATCTCACGGGTACAGAAGGTTGCGGTAGTGGAAATAGGGTTTCGTGGTGCTCCTGGTTGTTTTCGTGGTATATGAGTATATATAGGCGAAAGAAGTTGGTCAGCGGAGCCATGAGGGGTCCACGAGGGTGGGGGGCGCGCCCTCCTACCTCGTGGCCACCTCGTTGCTTCGTTGACATCCACTACAAGTCTCCTGGATTGCGTCTGTTCTAAAAATAACTCTCCCAAAGGTTTCATTCCGTTTGGATTCCATTTGATATTCCTTTTCTGTGAAACACTGAAATAGGCAAAAAAATATTAATTTGCACTGGGCCTTTGGTTAGTAGGTTAGTCCCAAAAATAATATAAAAAGGTATATTAAAGCCCATTAAACATCCAAAACAGGTAATATAATAGCATGGAACAATCAAAAATTATAGATATGTTGGAGACGTATCAAGGATCAATCATAGTCCTTTCGATAAATAAGAGTGTCGAACCCAACGAGGAGCTGAAGGAAATGCAAGTGGTTTTCAGCAAGGTTTTTTCGCCAAGCACTGAAATTGTCGGAAATAGGTACTTTGATAGCAAGATAATTTCTAACGAGAAAGTAACGGTAACGGTAAATAAAGTGCAACAAGGTATCCCAATCCTTTTGTGGCAAAGGACATGCCAAAACAGTTTCTTATAATGCGCAAAACATTCTTGAGGGTACACAGGAATTTCATCTAGTCACTTTCGTCATATTGGTTTGATTCGTGTTAGCTACTTTGATAATTTGGTATGTGGGTGGACCGGTGCTTAGGTGTTGTTCTTACTTGAAAAAACCTCCTACTTATGTTTAACCCCCTCACAAGCATCTGCAACTACGAGAAAAGTAGTAAGATAAAATCTAACCATAGCATTAAACATTTGGATCCAAATCGGTCCCTTATGAAGTAGCGCATAAACTATGGTTTAAGCTTCTATCACTATAGCAACCCATCATCTAATAACTACTCCACAATGCATTCCCTTAGGCCCAAATATGGAGAAGTGCCATGTAGTCGACGTTCACATGACACTACTAAGGGAAACACAACATACATATCATCAAAATATCGAACACATATCAAGTTCACATGATCACTTGCAACAAGATTTCTCCCATGACCTCAGGAACTACTCACAAATGATAATCATGCCCAATATCAGAGGGGTATTAAATGGCATAATGGATCTGAACAGATAGTCTTTCACCAAATAAACCATATATTAATCAACTACAAGACGTAATCAACACTACTAGTCACCCACAGGTACCAACTAGAGGTTCTGGTACAAAGATTGAACACAAGAGATGAACTAGGGTTTGAGAGGAGATGGTGCTGTTGAAGATGTTGACGGAGATTGCCCTCCCAAAGATGAGAGGGTTTTTGGTGATGACGATGGCTTCGATTTCCCCCTCCGGGAGGGAAGTTCCCCCGGCAGAATCGCTCCGCCGGAGGGCAAAAGTGCTCCTACCCAAGTTCCGCCTCGAGACGGCGGCGCTACGTCCCGAAAGTCATCTTCTTATTTTCTCTAGGTGAAAATGACCTATATACCAGAAGATGGGCACTGGAGGTGGGCTGGGCTGAGCACAACCCACCAGGGCGCGCTTGGGGGGCCTGGCGCGCCCTGTTGTCTTGTGCTCACCAGGTGCCCCCTTCTGTAGTTATTTGCTCCAGTATTTTTTTATATATTCCAAAACAATTCTTTGTAAATTTTTAGCTCATTTGGAGATGTGCAGAATAGATAACTCTGACGTAGCTTTTTCAGGTCCAGAATTCCAGTTGCCGGCATTCTCTCTCTTTGTGCAAACCTTGCATATTATGAGATAAAAGGCATTAGAATTACTCCATAAAGCATTATTATGCATAAGAACATAGTAAATAACTGTAGGAAAACATTATGCAAAATGGACGTATCACACGCCCGGCCAGGTGAGGTAAGGCGAGCGAGTGCGTGCGTATGGTCTTCCCTTTCTCTTCTCAACACACAACTTAGAGTGGTGGAGAGAACCCACTATATAAAGAGGTCCAACTCTTCTTCAACTTCCGAGGTGGGACTAAGCTTTAGCACCACCACTTGCCATTTTACACATGGGCTCATTTGATATTTTAGATTTTGTTAATGGGGCCCATTATTTCTAACTTCGGATGGGAAATCAGCTGTAAGTTGTCTAAACTTCATCTTCTATCTTTTCTGGAGCTGGGCTTCTACTGCTATTGAAAATTGCACTACATCGGGGCTATCTCCACGGAGCGGGCTTCTAGGAGCAGGATCGTTCAGGCTGCTCCCCACGCGAATATGAGAAGATGGCTAGTGGAGACGATTCGAACAGGCCCTAAGTCATGCATTTTAAGTCTACCACATAAGCAAGCCATGCATTTAACTTATAAATTACAATTATTTTTTATTAGTCTATTCATGTAGTGTTTGCAACATCATACCTGTATGATGGGGAACATTGCATGGAAAACAAAAGAATCCTACGAAACACCCAAGATCTATTCTACGGAGATTCTAGCAACGATAGGGAGAGTGTGTACATACCCTTGTAGACTGAAAGTGTTACGATCTAGAGATCGTGGTTGGCGTAGTCGTACTCCCTTTGCGATCCAATCCGATCCAGCATCGAACGAACGACACCTCCGAGATGTGCACATGTACGGCTCGGGGACGTCTCTACCTTCTTGATCTAGCAAGGGAAGGTGGAGAGGTAGATGCAGGACGGCGTGGTGGTGGTGGTTGTAGTAGAACTCCGACAGGGCTTCACCAAGCGCGTATCGGAGGAGGATGATATGTGTAACACCCCGGATGTAACTTGCCATATTTGTAACTCCGAATCTTGCCATTTTCGGCTTTAAGTTATGAAATTCCCTTCGTGGTGGGTTTTTGTCTTTGTTTTGCTTTTTGTTCATGTCATGCATTTCATATCATGCCATGATGTGCATCGCATTTGCATTCGGGTTTGTCTCATGCATCCGAGCATTTTCCCCGTTGTCCGTTTCGCAATCTGACACTCCCACATGCACCGGTGCACCCCTCTTATCTCTTTTCATGAGAAGGTGTTAAACGTTTTTGGAATGGACCGACATTTGCCAAGTGGCCTTGGTACACCACCGGTAGACCGCCTGTCAAATTTTGTTCCATTTGGAGGTCGTTTGATGCTCCAACGGTTAACCGGGTAACCGCAAAGGCTTCTTGTGTGTTGCAGCCCAACACCCCTCCAAAACGGCCCAATAACCCATCTAAACCATCTCCATGTCCTTCGTCGTTGGATCACGATCGTGTGGCCGAATACTACACCTCATTTGGGGACTCCAAACTCCCTCTACCTATATAAAAGCCCCTTCCCCTCCATTTTCGGGCAAAACCCTAGCCACCACCACCTCCGCGCCGCCGGACACGTCCGACCGAGCCGGATGGGTCTGCCACCGCCGCCCGCAACCAATCCCTGCACTCCACTTGTCCCTGCGCCGCCCTCCACCGCCGTGGCCCGCGAGGCCCACGACTGGCCCGCCCATACCCGCGCCGGGCCCGAGCCGCGCCCCCGCGCTCCGCCGCTCCGCTCGCCGGCCACCGCCACCTCGCCG
>NC_041390.1:342845305-342846943 GCF_002162155.2 Triticum dicoccoides | reverse complement strand
CGGAGCTCCGCCGCCTCCACGCGCCGCGCCGCCGCCTCCACGCACCTGCGCCACCGCCGCCCGACGCCGGGCCGTCTCGCCGCGCCTGTCCTCTGCCGCCATCGCCGGAGCCTGCCCCGCTTCGCTCCTCGCCGAATCCGGCGACCCCAAGGCTGGATCAAGCTCCTCCGGCCAACTCCGGCGAGGTCTCGTCGGGGTGGCTGAGGTCCACCCGCTGCATGCCCCAAACGGCCTCCCCGCGTCCCGATCCACTCCATCCCGGAACCACCTAGTCCCGCGTTGACTTTCGCGGAGGTGAAATTCCACCAAGTCTCGGAGCTCTCTGTTATTTTTATGCCTTGTTCATCGCATCGTATCTCGGTGACCATAGCTCCAAATGATGCATATGATATGTCGAATTGTTCGACTCGTTGAGCTCTTCATGCCAGTAACATTTCCATGCATGATACTGACTATTATGATGCCATTTTAATTGATGCAATAGTGCTACAAAATGTTAACTGCTGGTACTCATCAGTTCATGAGGTTTTGTCATTTTTGTTGCATTTGATGTGTGCATCATATGAGCCTGAGGTCTACATGTGTTTTGAACTACAACATGCCATCTTAACAGGGGTCCTTGTCTTGTATTTTGGTGATCTATGTGGTGACTAGCACAAGCATGCAAAGTAGGCTCCACAATGTTGCTGTTTTCAGGGACTTGGGATTTTGCTAAGTCTTATCCTGCGGTTATTTTGATGCCATGTAAACTTGATGCTACAGTGAGACACATGCTTATTTTGAGATACTTCAGTAAGGATGTTTTGAACATGTGGTCATGCTCTATCCATCCATGCCCCTGTTTGCAATTATGGAGTTGTCTTGCATGTCATTTGCTTGCTCTACTTTTGCTATAAAATGTTCCTGGCAGAATGTTAACATGTTAATCGATTTTGCCATGGTTGTTGCTAGTGATCCATGCATCCTATGAACTTGATCTTTCCATGGTTAGATTCATGAACAAGTAATCTTTCTGTTGATATGCTTATATTGTCAAGCAATGCTTTATGGTGAGTGGTTTGAGCTCGCAAAATTGCTATCATAAATCTGTTTATGACATGCTCTGTTTTCCTGCGAAGTCTGAAATTGTTAATAAATATTGCATTTTTTCATGTCATGCATTTCATATCATGTCATCATGTGCATCGCATTTGCATACGTGTCCGTCTCATGCATCCGAGCATTTTCCCCATTGTCCGTTTCGTAATCTGACACTCCCACATGCACCAGCGCACCCCTCTTGTCTCTTTTCGTGAGCGGGTGTTAAACATTCTCAGAATGGACCGAGATTTGCCAAGTGGCCTTGGTACACTACCGGTAGACTGCCTGTCAAATTTCATTCCATTTGGAGTTTCATTCCATTCGGAGGCCGTTTGATGCTCCAACGGTTAACCGGGGAACCACAAAAGCCTCTTGTGTTTTGCAGCCCAACACCCCTCCAAAACAGACCAATAACCCATCTAAACCATCTCCATGTCCTCCGTCGTCAGATCACGATCGTGTGGGCGAAAACTACACCTCATTTGGACACTCCAAACTCCCTCTACCTATAAATATGTGCCCCTCCCCCGAATTTCGGGTCGAAAACCCTAGCTAACA
>NC_041390.1:342804992-342845052 GCF_002162155.2 Triticum dicoccoides | reverse complement strand
GGGCCCTCTCGGCCCACACGCCCGTGCCGCCGCCCAGGCTCGCCGTGCTGCCCGGCTTCGCCTCCCTGCGCCTCCACCTGGGATTCCTGCCGCCGCCCGCGCTCGCCGCGCTGCCCGGCTCGGCCTCCCCGCGCCGCCACCTGGGATCCGCGCCACCGCCTAGGAGCCGCGCCGCAATTAGGGAGATACTTGACCGTGTCGTATGTAATGTGGAATGGGCAAATAAATTTCCTCGTGCCACCGTCATAAATGAAGAACATGTACATTCTGACCATTGTCCTCTAATCCCGGACCCAAAATATTTTGATGGTAATGTGATTAACCGACTGAAGGACCGAGTAAAACAATTTGAAGCTCGATGGCTCCAAGAAGAGACAATTGTGGAAATTGTAATTACTGCTTGGGAGAAAGCAAAAATGATGGGTATTGGGCCGTCCCTCGCTGAGCGTACGTGGGCAGTGCAAGCTATTTTACATATATGGAATCGGAATACTATTAAGGGTCCGAAAAGGCATATAAAAATTAAAATAAGATTTGGAAAAAGTGCGAAGAGGTCCGATGAGTGAGGAGTCCCAGACGCGTCAAAATGAGATTCCTGTCCTTATTGAAAATCTTGTAGAACAAGAGGATATTTACTAGTTACAATGCGGTCGGGCCAATTGTCTATTGCATTGGGACCTTAACACCTCCTTCTTCCACAATGCGGCAAGTGCCAGAAATAAAAGAAATCAGATAATAAAGCTTCTAGATGATACATATGTTTGTTTGCAAGATAGAGAGTTAAAGGACCACATCAAGGGGTATTTTCAAACTTGTTTTCTTCTGAAGTTACCCAACCGAGCATGGATGTTCTTTCTCTTCTTTGAAAGAAATTGATTGAGGATATGAATAATGCTCATCTCGCCCCCTATACGGATGAGGATGTTCGGAAAGCTCTCTTTGAGATTGGTGATTTAAAGGCATCGGGACCTGATGGACTTCATGCTATTTCTTATAAAAGGTTTCGGTTTATGTTGGGGGATGACCTGCCTGAACAGGTCCTGCAGGCGGCAAATACTTGTTCTATTCCCCACAGACGGAATGATGCTACAATTGTAATGACCCCAAAGGTTAATTCCCCGGAAAAGGTAACTCAATTCAGACCGATAAATTTGTGTAATGTGGTCTACAAGGTTATATAAAAAATGATGCTCAGCTAAAGATTATTGGTTTGGACGACCATCTACGGGGCCATCTAGCCCCTTTTGGTTTGGCTAGGGAAATGCACAAAACACAAATAGCAAGATTAACTGAAGCGTAGGGATCTTTACCCAGGTTCGGGCCACCTTTGAGGTGTAAAACCCCACTCCTGCTTTGGTGTATTGGAAGTGTCGGTGCACAAGTACAAGGAGCGCCTTCCCCTGACAAGGTGCAAGGATAAGGCCTCTATGTGTGCAAGTGTACGTAGAGTTCAATTGGGTTCGAACCCCTATAAAGGATGCCATGGCCCTCCTTTTATAGCTCAAGGGGTTACCACAGTGGAAAAACAATCATTATCTAGTGATTAGATAGCGAACAGTGCTATCATACCTAACTCTGCCAGTTAGGACGAAAAGCATTAAATGCATCATAAGGTGTCACGAGAAGGAGGAGCCCTGGCTAGGCTATTGCACTGCTTGCCTAGCTAACTCCTATTAACTTGACACACCATTTGAACAGGTGTCGATAAGGGTAAAACTCCTTCCAGCATGCTGACACATGCCCAACAAGCTTCACCTAACTGCCTGTGGGCTTGACACCTCATTGATGAGTGACTAGCTACTCGGTGAGGTGGAGTGCTTGTCGCTGGCTGGAGCTTGCCGGGCCTTCGCCTTGCTGGCTCGGCCTCGCCGGCAAGGACTGCTTCTAGTGTTCTGCCTTGTTCTTCTCCTTAGCCAAGTAGGTCAACTTAGCCTTGAATCTTGGTCTTCTTGATGTGCTCCTTGATATCTCAAAGAGCAACTTCTTTGGCTTGGAAGCCTTCTTCGTGTTTTTATATTTAGACTTGGTTCTTCTCTACAAACCCAGTTGCAAGGGAGCCGCCACTGCCTGTGCATAAGTCTAGGCGTACTAAGGACCTAGTTCTTAGTGCACCGACAAGAGCCCCCGAGCCTGGGCCACGCGTGCATGTGAGGCGTCGTTGGGCTAGGCCCAAAAATATGCACATGCACACATGGCGGAGAAAAACTGCCGTTTGTGCTTTCGCATGACACACATCCACTCCACATATTAACTGTGGGTTGTGGGAACATGGGCTCGCCGCGGTGGCGCACCTGTAAAAGGGCGCTTCTAGGGTAAACATCAAAGAGCCATCCCCCCGTGCCTTCCCATAAAAAGGTAACTGCGAGGAGGTGCTGCTCATTCGCCCCTACTCTCCTATACTTCATCTTCCTCTTTTCACCGGAACTGCTTCCGCCGCCGCCTTCGCCGACCCTCACATCTACCCGAACCCCCTCTTCTTCCTTGAGCCCCAATGGCACCCAAGAAGGCCGGTGCAAAGGGGAAGAAGGTGGCCAAACCACTCGACCCCAAGGCGGAAAGGAAGAGGAAAGAGCTGTAGGAGATAGAGAAGCAGCAGAAAGAGAACGTTGTCTTCTAGCCGCCGGCTTTGTCAGGCAACGATCTGATTGAGAGGTACACATACATGTGGGGGAAGAAGACCGATGGGCATGGAACCCCAGTAGTCCTCCCCCAAGGTCACAAGGTTCCTGCAGATTCATATCCATTCTTCTGTGCATATTTTTATTATGTCCTGTCTCCCCATATTCAGATTTTTTCTGCGCAGTGATGTGCACCTTTGGGTTCAGACTGCTGGACTTTGCCCCCAACGCGATGACATGCATGCCAGTTTTCACACATTTGTGCGAAAACTTTGTCGGGATTGCTCCCAATGTGGATCTGTTCCACCACTTCTACGTCCCCCGGATTGAAGACAAATCACTTTTTGGTAGCCTGACATGGATTCCGACAGGGAAGAAGGACCAGAGGGACTACCTCACCGAGGAATTTCATGGAAAATGGTAGGAGTGGAGGGAAAAGTGGTGTTCGATTCAAGAAAAGGAATTCCCTTCATCCTGCTGCCACAGACAGAGAGGATCGAACGCGGCGATGACTAGAGCCATTTTGGTTCCACCGAAGAGAAGCTTCGCCCGACACTGAACAAAATTGCTCGTTTGAAGCGCGCCAACCTGACCATAGAAATGGCGGGAGCTAATTTTCTTCGACGTCATATTTCACCACTACAGAAGAGAGAGAGAGAGAGAGAGAGAGAGAGAGAGAGAGAGAGAGGTTCACTTGGGAGTACAAGAAAGCTGATGACAAAATGCGGATGTACCCTAGGCTCGGCAACAATTTGACGGTCATTGAACATGCTTGCCTCTGCCAGCGGTTATTACAAAAGACTGGCTCATTTCACCTACCGACCCATGTTGTTACTGTGCACATCAACTCCGCAAAGGATGCTATCTTGACGTGGATGTCAGAGTGCACTGCCCAAGGGGTCAAGGAAAGCTGGGAGCTGCCCAAGCTAGAGGAAAAAATGGATTGGGTTTCCAATCTGATAGAGGTAGCTTCCTGAAAAGAAATGGATATCATGCGGGCCACCACAAAAGAGGAGTAGCCGTATATCGCCAGCAGGGTCAAAGTGGCCCGGAGGATTGAGGCCACAGAAGTTGCAGAAGCCGAGGACGATGATGATGAAGGAGAACCTGACAAGGAAGAACATGCCGAAGAACAATAGGAGGAGCTTGCCGGGGATGAGACTGCCAAAGCAGAGGTTGCCAGGACTGAGATTGCCGGGAAGCTCAAAGAAGCGGAACAAGAGGAAGAAGGCCCTTGTGCCCTCCAGCCAAGGCGCCGCCTTTGAAGGAGACCTAGCCAAGAGCCGGCGGCCACTTCCCGCCATGAATGGCCCCTACGGTGAAGAAGTTGACCACCAAAACTGGCCGTCAAGAGGTAGTACGCTGGCAACCCGCTCGGGATTCCAAATCCAAGGCCTCATCTTCTCAACAAGAACTTGCCGGGGGAAGTGAGTCCCCCCTGCCGACAAGCTCGCCTTGACTAGCTATCAAGAGGGCTAGGTGTGACACCCCAAAAATTTGGCCTTGTTTTATTAAATTAAAATTTTTGCCAGGACTTAAAACTTTGGATTTTTGAGCTCCACTTTGATTTTTTTTAAAGTTATTTCCTTCCCTGTTATGATGAGTTTCTCCAAAAAGAAAACTTCTCAAAAATGTTGTTGGACTTATTTAAACTCTCAATAAAAACTTTCCTTTTATCAGTATAACTAATTAAATAATTAAGTTGCTTGATCTTTATTTTCTTGAAAATAGTTTTTTCCAAGGTTAAATGGCCATTTTTGAACTACAACCATTTGATGGATTCACTTAAAATTTCCAAAAAAATTTGGAGATGTCATGTGATGTTTTTAAATCACTTTTCTGCAAAAATATATTTCATTCATAAAATATTTTGAGCCCTGCACTCAATTTTTCTTCTCTGGTCCAGAGTGCATTTTGCACTACAACCTATTTAAATATTTCTTTAAAACTTCTACCAAAATTAAGGGAGGTCAGTAGGAGCATATTATTTCACTTTGTGCAAAAACCTATTTATGTTCTTTTAAAAATTTGAGTGGATCAACCTCATTTCCATTTTGGTCCAATTTGAGGATTTGTACAGCAACCACCATTTTAGTTGCTCCTATACCCTTAATTATTTCTCCTACTTGTAGTCCCCCATGTTAAACCCTTAAGTCCAGGAGCATGCACCTTTTGGATCATTTTTGGTTCATGAAATAATGCTATTTATTTCCTGTCCAGAAATGTAGTTTTGTAAAACTTGCACTAGCAAGTTTCCCCTTTTGTCCAACTAACCTCACCACTCTCTTTTGCATCTAAAGAGACCCCCATCTGGAGTTTTTGGCCACCCCAAGACCTGCCTAAGTGCATGTGGCATTTTGCCAAACACCTGGAGAGCATGACCAGTTCTGGCATGATTGTGGCATTGCTCGGTGAACTTGCACCTCTGATCAAACCAGCATGTCCACTAGACTCCCCGTTGCTCCTAACCTCGATCTGGTAAATCCCATCCTCACCTGCGACCTGTAGCATGCCTCGGCATTGTGTCGAACACCTGGTGTGCGTGCACTGGACGCGCCCAGAGCGCGCGTATTGTAGCCGCGCGCCCGAGCCGACACGTTGGCCCCACGGCTTTGGCCCGCTCTGAAGCACCTCGCCACGCACTCCCCTTCTCACCGCAACGCGCCAAGCAGCCCCCGCCGCGCCCGGCAGGCCAAGAGCTAGCCGCCGCCGCCGCCCGACAGCCCTGCGCCGTGCAGCGCCGCCCAAGCCACCCCGGCTCGCCACCTGGCCCCTGGAGCAGTGCCCTCTCGTCCACTAGCTCTTGCCGTCATCCCCAGCCGCGCCACGTTGCCCTGCAAGCTACAGCGAGGCGGTTCGCCGGAGAGCTTATCCGGCCGCCGCGGAACCGACCTCGACGGGCTATAAGAGGAGGCCCCGAGCCACCCCGGGCACGCAGGAAGCCTTAGAGTGCTCCCCTAGTCCTCCCATGGCAGCCAATCGACTCGGGGGAGGTCTTCATCCCCATCTCCGGCAACGGCAGACGCCACCACTGCCCCGGCCAATTCGGCACCACCAGGGCCTCCCACTCTTCGTTCTCTCCACCAAGAACCCCCTCATCCTCCCGTAAACCTCCCCCCTACTCCATTTCGATCGAGAACCACCACCGCCCCGAAGCCACTTTGCGCCGAAACCTCCCTCCGCCGCGAAGCTCACCGCCGACGACTTCTTACACCGTTGTCGACCCCTCGACCACCGGGAGAAATGCCCCAGCCGTGCGGATCCATCCCCGCCCTCCAGAGGCCGCGAGGAGCCGCCGCTCGCCGGCGTTGGTCGCCGGAGTCCCGCCTCCGCTCGGGACAGAGGAAGAAGGAGGAGGGCGGACTGGTCAAACCTGACCAGTGGGCCAGGCGGGCCCACTGTCAGTGACCCTGCGCCTATCCACGTCGGTTAAGTGAAGACGTATTAACCCCAGTACGTCTCCCGTTTTCGAAGACGTATTCGGCCGAAACGTTTTCTTTTCTGTTTTATTTTAAAAACAGATTTTGACCAGAACTTTGACTGGCTATAACTTTTTAAATGTAAATCCAAATGAGTTGATTCTTTTTCCTACCTTCTTCAAATTTGGTCTAGTTTATTTTAAGATTTATTTGAAAAATTTTCAAACAACTTTTTGGTTCTGTTTTTGAAATATGTGTTAATTCAAATATATTTTAAAATAGGATTTTGGGAGAGAGAAGAAGCTTTCAAAAGTTTGGAGAGCACCCTGCCTTTCCACACATTGAAGGCAAGCATTCTGAATCCCGGCATAATATTTTTGGTGTGATCGTTGATGCATTTATAACACCACTGCGTTTCGAAGGACTTGTTATTTCATGTGATATGATCATATGCATGGGTGCATGTTATTGATTTCCATGCTGTTGGAAACAAACACACTTGTGATGATAATCACCCTCATATGCCTTGAATGCATACCGGCAGAAAACCGGGAAAAACCTCTGCCTTGGGTAGGTATGAGTTTGTCGCCGGTCTCCGTCGGGACGGTTATGTCTGATATGGCATGGCAAGGTGATATGAGCGGTGACCCTGTTGGTTGGATTATAATTGTTATACTAATCATGCAGGGAATACTTGAACCTCCTGAGTCGGCCGTAGATCGAGTCTTGTTCCAGTAACCCCCATACTTGTTTCGTACTACCACTCGTCTCTACAGCAAGTAGAGTACGGTTCAGTAAGTTGTCAACCTCTTTCTAGCACACACCGTACAGAGAGGCCATGGTGGAAGATACTGGTTGTAACTGGTAGGCAGGCCACCTGGTCCGGGAGCATGGGTGTTTCTGGTTGGGACCGAGAGGGGAGGCCACCCCTTAGAGCGCGCGATATAAATTTGATCCCATGCTACGCGAGGTTGTAGCCTCCCCACTTAGAGTTTGCTTAACAAGTGTCGTGGGTGATTCCAGACACGTGTGTGATAAGCTGGTGTGTGCAAGTTAGGTGTGTTTTCAACAAAAAGACCGTAGATGGAATTAGTCCTGATGGACTAAAGAAATCCGTTACTCGTGGGTAAAGAGTACACCCTCTGCAGAGAATAAACCTATTCGAATAGCCGTGTCCATGGTTAAGGATTACAGTCTGGGATGGGTCAGGTGTCGGTCTTAGTGTCGGTCTTCGGAGGTGAAACTGTTAACCAGAAAAATGGAATTACTACCCGTGACTTGTGATATCTGTGATGATTATTATTATTGTTGACTAACCCGTGATATTATTGTTATTACCGAATATCTCTGGGATGGTTCTACCTCCGGGATATTCATTATGATCATTTCTTTTAAAGCCCTTTATGTGGCGTCGCTCAGACGCCCGACTGTGGCATTTCTTTTAAAGCCCTTTATGTGGCGTCGCTCAGACGCCCGACTGTGGCATTTTCTTTTAAAGCCCTTTATGTGGCGTCGCTCAGACGCCCGACTGTGGCATTTTCTTTTAAAGCCCTTTATGTGGCGTCGCTCAGACGCCCGACTGTGGCATTTCTTTTAAAGCCCTTTATGTGGCGTCGCTCAGACGCCCGACTGTGGCATTTTCTTTTAAAGCCCTTTATGTGGCGTCGCTCAGACGCCCGACTGTGGCATTTCTTTTAAAGCCCTTTATGTGGCGTCGCTCAGACGCCCAACTGTGGCATTTTCTTTTAAAGCCCTTTATGTGGCGTCGCTCAGACGCCCGACTGTGGCATTTTCTTTTAAAGCCCTTTATGTGGCGTCGCTCAGATGCCCGACTGTGGCATTACTTGATTATTTGTTTCATAAGTTTGTATACTACCATGTTATTGCAATTTTATAAATAACTTGCTTGCACGCATCAGAATTTCATTTATCTATTGTGACTGACGTCATGAGCATAAAATATTTTAGCACATCATTGTTATATTATACCTGTGTTCATAATGTTTGCAAGTACATTCAAAGTACTCACTGGCTTGTCCCTGGCTATTGTCTTGGCCAGATTTTCTTGCACGGAGAGGAGTGACGCGGTGACAGCCCCGGAACCTAAGCAATGGAGATAGCAGCCTCGCGAAGATAGGAGTTAACCTGGTCAGCTGTTCCTGTGGGAATTGGAGTCCCGTAGACACTGATGATCCACAAACCGCTTCCGCCATCAACCACTAGAAACCATTTGTTGTACTCACAGGCCAGAATGGTCTTGTACTGCATATTTTGTATGTTGCTTGGAATTTCTGTATCAAGTTGGAGCCTCATCAGCTAACAGTAATCCTGGGGCTGATGAGCACGACGGTCTTTTCTGGACATTTATTTCCCGGAAAGTCGGTCGCAACAGTCTTGGTATCAGAGCCAGGCTGACCATTGGCTAATCCTATCTTAGCCCGGTCAATAAACTTAGGCAAACCAACCCACCAGACCTTAACCAAACCCCAGCCAAGCTTCTCGTGCAAGATAGCCACACAGTGACCCAAAACCTTTTGGCAGTCGGTGCCCAACCTATCAACCTAACCTGTCACTCATGCGCCAGTGACTGGCCCCTAAATAGTCCTTTCTCGCAAGCGTTCGAAGGAAGATTCCGTCCCCTTTTTCCTATAAAAAGGGCGCGCTAACACCAAACCAGCACCACACAGCCGCTACCCCAAACCAAGCCACAATGCCTGGCCCTGTCGTGCACAACGAAACCACAGCAACCAACCTTGGAGGTTTTGTGACCATCCTCGCAAACCTCACCCGTCGTGCCTACGCGTTAGAGGAGCCACCAGAATATGTTGTGTATCAAGGACCCATGAGCGGTGAAGACCGCCAATTCTCGGCCACTGTGCACATTTACGGTAGGAGTCTAGCACCCGAGCGTCCCTACCGGTTCACCGGAAGGACAACTTCCTTTGAGCCACAAGCCATCCAGCTAGCCGCTCGAGAGGCTATAGTTCATCTCAAGCACTTGTCGCCCAGAGTTAACTGTCGCTCGTTCCACTACTACCCAAGACGAGAAGGGTATGGTAGACCACCCCAAGTCGCCAATGGAGACCACGAGACGGACCCCGCATTGTTGCACCTAGTGCGCTATGTAAGTGCACTAGAGTCACTGTTCGACCAGATCACCATTGATCTAATCGCAGCTCGTGGAGAGCTGGTTCGTCGAGCCCCGGCAAGAGAAGGAAACGAGCCCAACACCGACAACCCAGTCGTGCTGTTTGGACAACCAATCGAGACCCCGAGATCTGCCCCAGCCATCGGCCAAGGTGCTGCGATAACCGCAGAAGTGCTTCGTCGCATTTTGGGAGCACACTCCAACGGGGTTGTGGCCAACAATCCCCGTGATGGTCATTCTCACTACCCCGACCCTGCAGTTCCTCCGCCATCTCCGACTAATCCCGGCAGAGAGACACGTGGAGAAGCCTCGACATCCACCAGGCACGCCCGTTTAGACATAAACGAAGTAGACTAAGCAGTATGAGTAGCACCAAGTTTCAATGTGTCCTCGCCTCGTAATCATGCGACCGCGTATATTAACGCAGCCTGTCTTTGTGCCTCTGTTTTAATAGTAGCCTTGCATATTTAGTCAGCGCATAGCTGCATATTTTTCCGGGCACAACTACCAAAACCAACCTGACGACAACCACAGTAACACGTCTCTTTATGAGATATGTGTATCTCTGACACTGACCCGACCTTTGGAGCCAAGCTGGCAAATTTATTACCTTTCATCACGGTAAAAATGATCCAGCTCCATTGCTATATAAAGGCCACCTTGTGACCTTACCCAGCAACCCTCACTTTGTGCACAACACTCACGCTTTTTCCTGTCATGCCGAACCCCAGCATTCATCTGAGGACCCCAGATGCAACCCCAGGTAGCTTTGTCAAATTATTGTGGGATTTTACCCGCAGTACCATGGGTTCTACCCAGCCACCCCAGTACGAGCTGTTCAAATCAAGGATCACCCCATCCACCTCGGAATATTGGGCAGCAGTACACATTCCTCCTGTAGACCCCAACCAAGATCCAATAGAAGTATCCTTCGTGGGGAAATCTATGCCAACCCCACACTTGGCCATACAAGCTGCGGCAAAAGAAGCAATTGCTCGTCTTCGATCCGCAGTACCCTATGCCCGCGAATGAGGATATTATTACTTTCCGAGCCGTGCAGCACCCGGAGAAGTAACGTCTTTTCCCGGTGGACGGATTGAGAGAGACCCAGTTCTGGCCAACCTTATCCAGTACATCATAGCTCAAGAGCATTTAAACCAGCGAGTGATGGATTATCTCCAGAGCCTCGCAGATTTAAATCCTCAGGTTGCCATCGGCAGACCACTGAGACCCGACACGGAGAGACGCATTCATCGACTGGTCAATCCACTGCCTCCGATTGAGGAAGAGTGTATTCCTTTACCAGAGACATTTTATCAGGACCCCGTCCAGTTACCGTTTTCATTTTAGACGTCGCTGCTGTATTCGTTCTTTGCAGCATTTATTTATGTGTGTGACTTATGCGTGATACCCTGAGTTTGTACGACGAGTCAATTAATTGGCTTCTACTTATGTGTGTAGTTTTTGTTGTGGTTTATGCTCCTTTAAATTAACTGCTCTTCCCTCGCGAAATTCTGGAGTGAGATTTCTTTTCCCAAATTTGCTACACCTGCCACTTCACGGTGTGGATTAATTAATTTCACACAGCACCACGAGCAGACTCACAACCATAATCATTCGGACACATACACTATTTGCAAAACTTTGCAACGGTGTTACATCCAGCTAATCATCCCCTAACAATAGTAAGCACCCGGCATACTTCATCTACTCCTCATGATCACCACCACCGCGGAGAGCCAACACCCGAGCCGCAGCATCGCAATACTCGTCGAAGATCATCGCGCACAGGAGCACAGAGAGCCCCAGCAGCGTCACCAGCCCTCCGCATATCAGGATCACAAACCAGTCCGGCATCGCCTCCGCCATTAGAGCCTCGACCGAGCTTCTGTAAGCAGTAATGGAGAAAGAAGGAGGAGGAGAAGTGAGGCCAGGTGTGAGGAAGAAGAGAGAGGCACCCCGGCCGTTTTTATAGCTCGAGCTCGGTGTACGGTGGGCGAAGTCCACCAACGCCGCTCGTCGCCGATCGCCAGTGTTCGGAGTCGAATCCGCGAGCAGTGCCGACAGCGCGCTGGCCCGCGAGGTGAGTGCACGCTGCACCAGCAGCTAACACGCCGCGCACTACCACGGTACGGCCTAGATGCCCTACACACTAGGCGTCGCCGGTGGAGAAAGCGCGCGGGAGAGAGGAGGAAGATAGGTCCAGAGGGAGAAGAAGAGGAGACTGCCAGTGGACCCCGGGTCCACCTGTCGGCCAGAGAGAGCACTGTGCTCTCGGGTACGACCAGCGTATATCTAAATTTAGGAGTTGTCCTAAATTTATATCCAGCGTAGAAATCACCCGTTTTGTCCCGAACCGTAGACTTTTCCGCGCAGCCCCAGTTTTTCACACGGTGGTTTTTTACCACTTATTGCCCTCTCACTGTAGCTACATCTTTATTGCGTAAATATTCTCTTAACACCGCTTTCAGCAAATCTCGAGGACGAGATTTTTCTTAAGGGGGATAGTATTTGTGACACCCCAAAAATTTGGCCTTGTTTTATTAAATTAAAATTTTTGCCAGGACTTAAAACTTTGGATTTTTGAGCTCCACTTTGATTTTTTTTAAGTTATTTCCTTCCCTGTTATGATGAGTTTCTCCAAAAAGAAAACTTCTCAAAAATGTTGTTGGACTTATTTAAACTCTCAATAAAAACTTTCCTTTTATCAGTATAACTAATTAAATAATTAAGTTGCTTGATCTTTATTTTCTTGAAAATAGTTTTTTCCAAGGTTAAATGGCCATTTTTGAACTACAACCATTTGATGGATTCACTTAAAATTTCCACAAAAATTTGGAGATGTCATGTGATGTTTTTAAATCACTTTTCTGCAAAAATATATTTCATTCATAAAATATTTTGAGCCCTGCACTCAATTTTTCTTCTCTGGTCCAGAGTGCATTTTGCACTACAACCTATTTAAATATTTCTTTAAAACTTCTACCAAAATTAAGGGAGGTCAGTAGGAGCATATTATTTCACTTTGTGCAAAAACCTATTTATGTTCTTTTAAAAATTTGAGTGGATCAACCTCATTTCCATTCTGGTCCAATTTGAGGATTTGTACAACAACCACCATTTTAGTTGCTCCTATACCCTTAATTATTTCTCCTACTTGTAGTCCCCCATGTTAAACCCTTAAGTCCAGGAGCATGCACCTTTTGGATCATTTTTGGTTCATGAAATAATGCTATTTATTTCCTGTCCAGAAATGTAGTTTTGTAAAACTTGCACTAGCAAGTTTCCCCTTTTGTCCAACTAACCTCACCACTCTCTTTTGCATCTAAAGAGACCCCCATCTGGAGTTTTTGGCCACCCCAAGACCTGCCTAAGTGCATGTGGCATTTTGCCAAACACCTGGAGAGCATGACCAGTTCTGGCATGATTGTGGCATTGCTCTGTGAACTTGCACCTCTGATCAAACCAGCATGTCCACTAGACTCCCCGTTGCTCCTAACCTCGATCTGGTAAATCCCATCCTCACCTGCGACCTGTAGCATGCCTCGGCATTGTGTCGAACACCTGGTGTGCGTGCACTGGACGCGCCCAGAGCGCGCGTATTGCAGCCGCGCGCCCGAGCCGACACGTTGGCCCCACGGCTTTGGCCCGCTCTGAAGCACCTCGCCACGCACTCCCCTTCTCACCGCAACGCGCCAAGCAGCCCCTGCCGCGCCCGGCAGGCCAAGAGCTAGCCGCCGCCGCCGCCCGACAGCCCTGCGCCGTGCAGCGCCGCCCAAGCCACCCCGGCTCGCCACCTGGCCCCTGGAGCAGTGCCCTCTCGTCCACTAGCTCTTGCCGTCATCCCCAGCCGCGCCATGTTGCCCTGCAAGCTACAGCGAGGCGGTTCGCCGGAGAGCTTATCCGGCCGCCGCGGAACCGACCTCGACGGGCTATAAGAGGAGGCCCCGAGCCACCCCGGGCACGCAGGAAGCCTTGGAGTTTTCCCCTAGTCCTCCCATGGCAGCCAATCGACTCGGGGGAGGTCTTCATCCCCATCTCCGGCAACGGCAGCCGCCACCACTGCCCCGGCCAATTCGGCACCACCAGGGCCTCCCACTCTTCGTTCTCTCCACCAAGAACCCCCTCATCCTCCCGTAAACCTTCCCCCTACTCCATTTCGATCGAGAACCACCACCGCCCCGAAGCCACTTTGCGCCGAAACCTCCCTCCGCCGCGAAGCTCACCGCCGACAACTTCTTACACCGTTGTCGACCCCTCGACCACCGGGAGAAACGCCCCAGCCGTGCGGATCCATCCCCGCCCTCCAGAGGCCGCGAGGAGCCGCCGCTCGCCGGCGTTGGTCGCCGGAGTCCCGCCTCCGCTCGGGACAGAGGAAGAAGGAGGAGGGCGGACTGGTCAAACCTGACCAGTGGGCCAGGCGGGCCCACTGTCAGTGACCCTGCGCCTATCCACGTCGGTTAAGTGAAGACGTATTAACCCCAGTACGTCTCCCGTTTTCGAAGACGTATTCGGCCGAAACGTTTTCTTTTCTGTTTTATTTTAAAAACAGATTTTGACCAGAACTTTGACTAGCTATAACTTTTTAAATGTAAATCCAAATGAGTTGATTCTTTTTCCTACCTTCTTCAAATTTGGTCTAGTTTATTTTAAGATTTATTTGAAAATTTTTCAAACAACTTTTTGGTTCTGTTTTTGAAATATGTGTTAATTCAAATATATTTTAAAATAGGATTTTGGGAGAGATAAGAAGCTTTCAAAAGTTTGGAGAGCACCCTGCCTTTCCACACATTGAAGGCAAGCATTCTGAATCCCGGCATAATATTTTTGGTGTGATCGTTGATGCATTTATAACACCACTGCGTTTCGAAGGACTTGTTATTTCATGTGATATGATCATATGCATGGGTGCATGTTATTGATTTCCATGCTGTTGGAAACAAACACACTTGTGATGATAATCACCCTCATATGCCTTGAATGCATACCGGCAGAAAACCGGGAAAAACCTCTGCCTTGGGTAGGTATGAGTTTGTCGCCGGTCTCCGTCGGGACGGTTATGTCTGATATGGCATGGCAAGGTGATATGAGCGGTGACCCTGTTGGTTGGATTATAATTGTTATACTAATCATGCAGGGAATACTTGAACCTCCTGAGTCGGTCGTAGATCGAGTCTTGTTCCAGTAACCCCCATACTTGTTTCGTACTACCACTCGTCTCTATAGCAAGTAGAGTACGGTTCAGTAAGTTGTCAACCTCTTTCTAGCACACACCGTACAGAGAGGCCATGGTGGAAGATACTGGTTGTAACTGGTAGGCAGGCCACCTGGTCCGGGAGCATGGGTGTTTCCGGTTGGGACCGAGAGGGGAGGCCACCCCTTAGAGCGCGCGATATAAATTTGATCCCATGCTACGCGAGGTTGTAGCCTCCCCACTTAGAGTTTGCTTAACAAGTGTCATGGGTGATTCCAGACACGTGTGTGATAAGCTGGTGTGTGCAAGTTAGGTGTGTTTTCAACAAAAAGACCGTAGATGGAATTAGTCCTGATGGACTAAAGAAATCCGTTACTCGTGGGTAAAGAGTACACCCTCTGCAGAGAATAAACCTATTCGAATAGCCGTGTCCATGGTTAAGGATTATAGTCTGGGATGGGTCAGGTGTCGGTCTTAGTGTCGGTCTTCGGAGGTGAAACTGTTAACCAGAAAAATGGAATTACTACCCGTGACTTGTGATATCTGTGATGATTATTATTATTGTTGACTAACCCGTGATATTATTGTTATTACCGAATATCTCTGGGATGGTTCTACCTCCGGGATATTCATTATGATCATTTCTTTTAAAGCCCTTTATGTGGCGTTGCTCAGACGCCCGACTGTGGCATTTCTTTTAAAGCCCTTTATGTGGCGTCGCTCAGACGCCCGACTGTGGCATTTTCTTTTAAAGCCCTTTATGTGGCGTCGCTCAGACGCCCGACTGTGGCATTTTCTTTTAAAGCCCTTTATGTGGCGTCGCTCAGACGCCCGACTGTGGAATTTCTTTTAAAGCCCTTTATGTGGCGTCGCTCAGACGCCCGACTGTGGCATTTTCTTTTAAAGCCCTTTATGTGGCGTCGCTCAGACGCCCGACTGTGGCATTTCTTTTAAAGCCCTTTATGTGGCGTCGCTCAGACGCCCGACTGTGGCATTTTCTTTTAAAGCCCTTTATGTGGCGTCGCTCAGACGCCCGACTGTGGCATTTTCTTTTAAAGCCCTTTATGTGGCGTCGCTCAGACACCCTACTGTGGCATTACTTGATTATTTGTTTCATAAGTTTGTATACTACCATGTTATTGCAATTTTATAAATAACTTGCTTGCACGCATCAGAATTTCATTTATCTATTGTGACTGACGTCATGAGCATAAAATATTTTAGCACATCATTGTTATATTATACCTGTGTTCATAATGTTTGCGAGTACATTCAAAGTACTCACTGGCTTGTCCCTGGCTATTGTCTTGGCCAGATTTTCTTGCACGGAGAGGAGTGACGCGGTGACAGCCCCGGAACCTAAGCAATGGAGATAGCAGCCTCGCGAAGATAGGAGTTAACCTGGTCAGCTGTTCCTGTGGGAATTGGAGTCCCATAGACACTGATGATCCACAAACCGCTTCCGCCATCAACCACTAGAAACCATTTGTTGTACTCACAGGCCAGAATGGTCTTGTACTGCATATTTTGTATGTTGCTTGGAATTTCTGTATCAATTTGGAGCCTCAACAACTAACAGTAATCTTGGGGCTGATGAGCACGACGGTCTTTTCTGGAAATTTATTTCCCGGAAAGTCGGTCGCGACACTAGGGAATCGCCCTGCCTCCCAAGTATGACTTGGATGTCCTCCTTGAATTTGATGAACAATAAGAAAACCTTGTTTCCCTTTTATCAAGTCTTGACCTTTTGTCTATCTGCCATTCTAATTTGATTTCTTCTATCTTCCAGGGACGCAAAACCACTTGAGCACCGGGGAAATGGTCCAAATCTGCGGCAAAACCAGATCCCACGGCAAGCGCTGGACAGGGGGGTTGTAACAGACAAACCCATCATGACCAGCCCCCAGTCTAGCCCCCTATGGGAGAACATGCACTACAAAAAAAGACACATCCATGACATTTTGGCCCGAACAAATTTTTTTGTCATGCTTATGACACTTCTATGACGATAATTGTGACAAAAACACGTATCATCATAAATGTGGTGGGCTCCTACTTCTATCACAAAAAATTATGACAAAAATGGGCTTTTCATCCTGGGCAGGCCAGAGACGCACCAGCATGACATTCTTTGAGCTGTCCATGACGGAAAAATCGTGGTAGAAGCAAGGACGAGGAAAATTTCGGGGACTTCCCGGTTACGGTGGGTGGTCGGGGTCGAGCGATGCATGGAAGTTTGCGCATTTCTCTCATACACGTATGCTCTTATGTGTGAGGCGTTGGGCTCTATCTGAACCTGAGCGAGGCATTCACTTACTGAGCCCGTGCGATTACACTAGCTATGTTACTAAACCCGAGCGATTGATCCCTTGGTTGTTAACTAAACCCAAGCGATTCCTTCGCTACTGCTGCTAACTGAAGCTGATCAGACCTGCCTCTTGATGAATAGTGACTGTTGTTGAAGGTTGGATGAATAGTTCCCGGTGGGGGTTGGATGAATAGGACCCTGTGGTAGTAGGCCGTTGCTGCTGGATGAATAGGACCCCGATCGAGGAGACCGCCACACCTGAGCCAGTTGGGGGTGGATGAACAGGACCCCGTGGAGGGAGGGTGGAATAGTAGTCGGTGGAGGATGGATGAACAGTAGCTGGTGGAGGCTGGAGGAAGTCGATGGTGGATGAATAGTAGATAATAAAGTTCTTGGAGAAATCTGGTGGTACCAGTACGGGAGCAGATGTTAGGCGTCTTTTCAGTTCCTGAAAGCAGAACTCGCACTGTGGGGTCCACTCGAACTTTTTATCTTTCTTGAGGAGTTCAGTTAGAGGTTTAGCAACCTTAGAGAAATTCTCGACAAAGCGGCGACAATAGCTCGCTAAGCCAAGGAAACTCCGAACTTGCTTGACCGTTTTAGGTGGATTCCAATCAAGGACGGCTTGAACTCGCTCGGGATTAATAGCAATACCCTTACCAGAGATTACATGGCCTAGGTAGGTCACTTCTGGTAACCAAAATTCACATTTGGAGAATTTCGCATAAAGGTGATGCTCTCAAAGTTTCGTCAATACTAGCCTTAGATTCTCGGCATGTTCTTCCTCATTCTTGGAGTAGATGAGTATATCATCGAGGTATACCATGACGAATTTATCCAAATACTCCATGAAGATTCAGTTCATTAACCGAGAGAAGGTGGCTGGGGCATTGGTTAAACCGAAGGACATGACGGTGTACTCATATTGGCCATAACGAGTAACAAAGGCCGTTTTGGGAATGTCCCCGTTTTTTATTTTGATTTGATGGTAGCCCAACCTCAAATCCATTTTGGAGAAGACTGAGGATCCAGCGAGCTGATCATACAGATCGTTGATCCTTGGGAGCGGATACCTGTTCTTTATGGTAACCAAGTTTACGGGTCAATAATCTACAACCATCCGATCCATACCATCCTTCTTCTTGACGAAGAGGACGGGGCAAGCCCATGGAGAAGAACTAGGACGGATGAAACCCTTTTTCAAGGACTCATCAACTTGTTTCTTAAGTTCAGCTAGTTCTAGGGGTGCCATCTTATAGGGTGTTCTAGAGAGTGGAACGGTTCCTGGTACAAGGTCTATCACGAACTCGACATCGCTGTCTGGTGGAACACTTGACAATTCTTCTGGAAAGACATCCGGGAAGTCACAGACTACCAGAATATCTTCAAGGTCAAGAAGAGGGTTGGCATTTAGGGTCTAGAGCTGACGCCTGGCCACTCGGGTTAAGACATTGACTGTCTTGCCCGATGGGTGAGTAAGTTGAACAGTTCTAGTGGCACAATCAATCTTAGCATAATGGGCTGACATCCAGTCCATACCTAAGATGATATGTATGTCCAAGGACTTGAGAGCTATTAAGGATGCAAGGAAGACAAGCCTATCGACAAGAATTTCATTCCCATGGCTTACTCTAGAAGTTTGCCATTTGGAACCCGGAGTTTGAATTACCATGGAAGTGGGCATGTCACAAATGTGGTGTTATGCAACCGAGCATAGCTCTCAGATATGAATGAATGAGATGCTCCAGTATCGAAAAGAACAGATGCTGGATGGCAGTTAACGAGAAGCGTACCAAGGACGATGTTGGGATCATCATGAGCCTCCTCTACTGAGACATAGTTAACATGACCACGTGCAGTGGTGGCTGGCTTGGCATAATACACATTTCCCGCTGGCTTACCACGGCCAACGGACTTTCCAGAATGGTTGGGGTTGTTGTTGTGGGGACACTCTCGACTGTAGTGACCCGGCTCTCCGCACTTGAAGCATGTCACTGTGTTGGTGCGCGGAGCAGCATTGGCGGCCGGTCCACCATAAGCCTTAGGCGGTGTATACTGATGGGTTGGGTGAGGCGCCTCATAGGATGGCCTCAGAGTGAACCTGGGTGGTAGAGCTGTGTTTGGAATCCACACCCAGTGCTTCTGAGAACCAGGCCGGATGAAGAACCGAAATCACGGGAATGATTACGTGTAGCTTCAAAGTCAGTCTGACCAGTATCAGCACTGATGGCTTTGTTCACAAGCTTCTGGAAGGAGGTGCACTCGTGCAAACGGAGATCACAACGAAGCTCGGGGCTAAGTCCCTTCCGGAACCTCGCCTGCTTCTTGGTGTCAGTGGACACTTCCTCAGGTGCATAACGTGCCAAGTTTCCAAACTCACGGCTGTAGGCATCCACGATCAGTCTGCCTTGGGTGAAGTTGCAGAATTCCTCTCTCTTGCGATCCATAAGACCCTCCGGAATGTGGTGTTCACGGAAATCAGCGCTAAATTCTTCCCAAGTGGTAACCTGGCCGGCTGGGCGCATAGCCCCATAGTTTTCCCACCAAAAGCTAGCAGGACCCTCAAGGCGATAATCAGCATAAGTGACTTTGTCAGCTTTGGCTACACGTGCAGCAGTAGCTTATGGGTAATGCTGCGAAGCCAATCATTCGCATCGAGAGGCTCGACGGAATGATGGAAAGTTGGTGGGGTCAGCTTGATGAAATCATTGAGAGACACCAAGTCGTTCCTCTAGGAACGTGTAGTATTCTGCTCGATGCGTTCTAACAACCGGTTGGTCTCGCGTTTATTCCTTTCTACCTCCAACATGACTTCAACCAAGGAAGGTGGATGGGGCAGATTCCCATCCCTAGCTCCACTGGCTTCACCCTGCTCCTGAACAGCAGGGGTGCCTCGGGTGTTCACCATCCTAGGAAACAAAACAACGGTTTAGACAAGGATGGCAAAACCGTGGCATAAGAATGCATAATGTAATGGATGACACAGAATGCAGAGATGTTCATCCATATGACGTGGTAATGCAGAAACATCCATATATATACCATCGGTCATACACACCATTCATAGTTTAGTACAAGCCCAGGCTGAAGTACAACTACGGTGAAGAACATTACATCTCATCAGAGGCATTCCAAGCTCCTATACATTATTTTTCCACGCCTCCGGAATTCAGTACACACTAAGTCATATTCCACCAGACGCGCATGACTATGGAAATACAACTGTTACAATACTAGTGAAGCTACTACCAACTCAGATGTCTCCGTAGTAATCTTCATAGAGATTACCACCAAATCCTAGGAGCTGAACATGATCATCTGGTAATAGTCAGTTCTGTGGAGCTTGCGGTCCATAAGGACTCGGATGTGGCCTCAGTCCAACAAACGGTGGCATACGGGGTCCATGGGGAGGAGTGATGCCTCCTACATCACGCCAGTCCATACGATCTGGCAGACCAGACCGCACGGGGTACAAATCCCTCATGTCCATATACCCAGCCTGCACGGCAGGTGCAAACCGTGTCAGAGTGGCCCAGTGATCAGATCGACTGTTGAAAAGCTCCATTAGCAAAGCACGATTCTCGCGGTCCTTATCCTCAAGCGACTCTGTGGTGGTGTGGGGTAGCGAATCCTCATGGTAGGAGTCAGCATAGAGAGCCTGGTAGCAACCTTCTGCACTAGGAAGTGATGCTGGCTTGTAGCGGAACTCAGTGTTCCTAAGATTCTATGGATTAGTAACACGTGAACCTGATAGAAGATTAAATCCTAGTCCTTAACCCACGTAGAAAGAGAAGAGAATGACTCAGATCAGAGGGAATAAGGTAAAGGAGTAAAAGAGCCTTATGTTCCCTCCCACAATCAATTCCCCTACATATAACTAAAGCATTTCTAGACTCGACATCGACCGGTTTGGCTTAACGAACCTACAGGCAGTCCAGCTTTGATGCCAATGCTGTCAGGATCCCGATTCCAAGTCACACTGATCTAGCCTGTAACACGTCATATCACTTTGCGGCCTCACGCACGGTATTCCCACGGGTGTCGCCTTACCATGGCCCGGGACCGTTTGCGCCTTTTGGCTCACGTATATGATAGTGTCACTAGCATCCATATGACAGAGAACCCGGGCCGACATGACTAGTCGTGAACCCAAAGTGGCACTAACTTACGAGGACAGGCATACATGAATCAACATCAAACATGTCGGTCAACAGCGTATGAATCCGGGCTGTAGCAACTTGGCTAACAAGACTCTGGGAACCCGGGTTGTAGCAGGCTAAAAGGACTCTGGATGTCTCTGTGTGACATTTCCCTGAAGGGACAGACACATGAACAAAGTGAATCACATGCCGGCCAGTCAAGTGTTCCGGAGCAGTAGTGCTGGGCTAGCAGGACTCCGGTGAACCGGGCTATAGCGGACTACTATGGCTCATGATAGCACAAGACTACATTTCCCCATAAGAGAGGCTACCAAGTATAAACAACTAGATTGTCGGATCCCACACATACCAAGCATTTCAAACATACACACAATATGCTCAATATGTGTAAATACAACATGGCATCACAACAAAACTCTACAACTCAAAGTACTTTATTTAGAAGGCTCCAGAGAGCCATACATCATATGTTCATACAGGTAGGGGTCACATGACCCGACCCTCAAGTCATACAGACATACAAGCACATGCGGAAGCAAACTTGTCTGAGTACAGACAACTAGAAAGCAAGAAGGCTTGACGAAGCCTGTCTATCTACAAGGCCCTTCACGGCTCAAGATCACCACCTGGGTGGCAAGTCACTCATCAATGTCGAGATCTACATAGAACCCATCGGAGGGGGTGGTGTTCTCTTCTGCAACAGTAATTAAGCAAACATGAGTACAAATGTACTCAGCAAGTCTTACAATAGATCCTACTATACATGCAACATTCTCAAGAAGGGTAGTGGGCTTATTGCAGCAAGCTAGCTTTGACTCTTGGCTAAGCTATCCTACAAGACAACAACTTGTAAATGTTTTGTGCACACGAGTCCACTAGTCACCACAACAATACACTACCGTGGATCCTCCTCCTCATCCTACAGAAGGGCCATCCACGGCACTCACACTTGTCTTGAGGCTTTTAGGAGTATCCATTTACTTGTCTATGAACTGTATAGGCAACCAAGTAGTCCTTTACCGTGGACGCGGCTATTCGAATAGATGATGTTAACCTGCAGGGGTGTACTTGTTCATACATGCTCTCACCACCTATCGTCGTTTACACGACATGTACTCGGCAACCTTCAAGCGGAAGCCCAATGAGGGTGTCGCCCACGGCCTACCTAAACACTCAAGTCTCTAGTCCAGGTTTATTACCTATCCAGGTTCCATCCGCAGGGAGTCCGACCGAGGTTTCCACATACGGCCCCGAACGATGTGTACAGGGTTTGGGGACACCAAACGGGCGCCCGGCATGCCCGACCACGGTGTATCTACCGCATCATAGCCCACCCCTAGGGTCAGCGCTACACACGGCCGCCAACACATATCCTACAAACACCAGAAACTAGTTGCAACTCCTAGACAGAGGACTAGGGTGGTTAAGAAGCCGAGAGGGTCAATTAAGGATCCCAATGCATGGTAGTAACTAGTTCTTAAATCACACATACATATCTCGGTGCTTAAGGATGGTTCCAATGAAATAACCCACCATGTACTCCTACATGGCCTCTCATCAATACCTTTACCAAATCGTGTTCAACACATCACTCACATTACCGACATATTCATTTCACTCTAGCCCATCACCCAGATGAACCAAACCTAACACAACTCTAAGAATAGCAGGCATAGCAAGGTAGGAAACACAGACATGGCTCAATCAACTCCTACACATGCTAGTGGGTTTCATCTAGTTACTATGGCAATGACAGGTCTTGCGGAGGAAATGGGTTCAACTACCGTAGCACACAACAGTTTGAAACGTTGTTGTCTTAATGCAGTAAATGAGAGCAGGAGCAAGAACATGGGATTGTATCGATATCATCAATGGGGCTGCTTGCCTGATGGAGTGGTAGTAGGGCACTGCCCTTCAGTCGGATACTCGTAGGTATCCTCGGAGGCAGAATCTACCACGAAAGACACAACGGAACACAATCATCACATGGTAATATGCAACAATATGATGCATGCTATGCCATGTCAATATGGGTGTGTTTTGGCTAATGCATTGTAAAACAGGTTGGTTTGAGTCCATTTGAATCAAAGATTCAAATAAAAGCTCATGATATGAAGTCATATTATTGCATTAGCTTATTTCACTTAAACAGCAAGGTTAAAGTGTTCTCACATGCATGAAAACATTACAGATGGAAAGATTGGATTTTTCTTATCATTTTTCATATATAAATCTTTGCATTTGGAGTTATAGATTAATTTCTATGATTTTTTGAAGTTTAGAACATTTTCTGGAATTTCCTGTATAAGAATAAATCCAGTAATTGATTTACTACGTCAGCATTGCATCTGGGTGATGTCAGTAGTCAACGGGGACGGTCCAGGTCAAACCTGACCAGTGGATCTCGCGTGTCAGTGTCATTAGTTTAACTAATTTTTAGTTAGTCCTAATCCTAACTTAATTAGCAGGTGGGTCCCACTTGTCATAGACCCAGGGGGTCAAACTGGGCCCACTCGGAGTCAAACTCGATCATCGGTGTCAAACTCGCCTATGTTTAGCCGCCGGTGAGGCGAAACGCGGCGGGGCAGTGTGGGATTTGTGCTCCGACGACCAAACCAATGGCGGAGCACATCTACGTGATGCGGGGAGTGAGCCGCGTCGAGTGGTGGTAGTGGGTGGAGCTGGGGTGGCCGGAAAAGTCGTCGGCGACTAGTGTGGCGGCGGCTGGAGCTCGGACGAGCTCGAACTCGTTGCTAGAAGGAATGACGAGGAGCGTGGAGCGGTGCTACGGGCTCCTGCGAGTGCGGTGAAGACGATGGTGTGCTCGGTTTTCGAGCCAACGTGGTTGTGGCCACGACGGTCACGTGCGGTGGTGGCGGCGGGTGCGGCCGAGCTTGGTGCGGTCGCTGTGGTGCTCGAGAAGGAAAACAGAGAGGAGGAGGAGGTAGCAGGCCTCACTGCGATCCTAACGAGGCAGACGGCGAGGTCGGGGATGAGCTGGTGCAGCGGTGACGGCGAAGGGGATCTCCGGCGGCATTTGGTGAAGGCGAGGTTGAAGAAGACGGAGTAGAGCATGTGGTAGCGCTTGGGGCTCGGCTAGCTCGACGAAGCAGACGACGACGGAGCTTGTGGACACGGTAACACGCCGCGGGGATGACAGTGGACACGGGTTTCACGGTGGCGCGGGCGCGACAGCGTCGGCCATGGCGAGGAGAGGGTGAGAGAGAGGAGAAGGGGGAGAGTGAGGTGTCCAGGTGGTCGAGCGGCTGACGTGGAGGCCGTCCAGCGCGATCAGGGGCAAGCGACAAGCAGCTGGCGCCGTGGCGAGCTCGGCGGTGTCGCGATGTCCCTCCTGCCTGCTTGGCGAAGAAGAAGCAGCTGGCTGGCGTGGGCTAGCACAGTGCTGGGCCGCCAGGTGGGCCGGGAGGTGGGCTGCGGCCAGGTAAGTTGTTTCTCTTTTATTTAATTCGTTTTGTTTTATTTTCTGCAAGTTTGTGGCATTTCTAAAAATAGCTAGGCACTTTCAAAAATCACCAAACTTCTCATGGCCCCTGTTTGGGATAAATCCAACATGGAACATTTTAGTTTAGGATTATTTGAGCACTCAAAATATTCACTAGCATTTAAATGCCCAAATTCAAATAACTAAAGATTTAATCTAGTGACCTTAGGATGACCTAGAAAATTGTGCACCATTTTTGTCAGAGGTTTATGACCAAGGCAAAGATGATGAACATTTTAGAAGGGCATTTCAGGTTCATTGAAAATATTTTTAGTAAACCCTAGTTGGTTTCAGGGGGGCTGGGGGTTCTGTCATTCCCATTTCCAAGTTTCTGATAATTTAAACATGATGCAAGCACTCTAATTCATGAACTAGCTAGGGTATGACAGGGTGGGTCCCAGCAGTCAGGGAGGATAAGGACGCACTTCCTTCTGTGCGAAGATATAGATGGCAGGTCCGATCTGTCAGAGGGAGGATTCATTTTTCTATGCGTAATAAGGAGGCACTTCATTGAATGCAAAGATGTAGTTGGTGGGTACATCTGTCAGCCTCACCGTGTACAATCTCTTACGATAGTTGTCGTTCGTTGACCATGTTGACCACGCTGCATGGACAACACCCAGGTGGTGGACGACGGCGAGGCCTAGGAAGGGAATGATGCGGAGCTAGGGAAGACGAGTGTCACGCCCAATATACGATCCTATCCGAGAGGAACTCGAAGGTCCCACCAAGGATAGAGCCGAATATTGAAGACACTTTTGCAAGGTGGATATCATTACATCATACCATTACATAATAGATGGGGATACATACAAAGGGCATACAAACGCCACATGAATACATCAATACATAGCAACCATCATATAGAAGAGTGGCATCCGACTACGGATGAAAACAAACGAAAAACAAGAACGACATCCACCCTGCTAGCCTAGCCTGCCGACCAGGAACCTATCCCTCAATCAAAGAAGAAGTAGAAGAAGAACTCCAAAACAAGTAAACATCACTCTTACATCGTGATCATCGCATTACCTATACCTGCAACTGTTGTTGTAGTAATCCGTGAGCCACGAGGAGTCAACAATTCCATTACCATGGGTATCAAGACTAGCAAAGCTTAATGTGTATGGAAAGGATAAGTGGTGAGGTTGCAGCAAGAGACTAAGCACTATATGGTGGCTAACTTACGAGTACAAGAGTAAGATGAGAAACTATGCAAACGGTCACAAACTAGTAATGATCAAGAAGTGATCCTGAACTACTTACGTTCAAACATAACCCCACCGTCTTCTCTTCTCAACCTTACTCGAAAAGAGACGATCATGCTTACGCACGCGGTTGGTGTATTTTAATTCGGATCTGGTGTCAAGTTCTCTACAACCGGATGCACGGCTTTCGAAAGTTTAAACCCTACAGGGGTGTCCCAACTTAGTCCATCACAAACTCTCACGATCAATGGAGGAAAAATCCTCCTCCTGGAAGAACCCGGTCAAACTTGGAATCCCTGTTCACAAGACATTTTGACAATGGTAAAACAAGTCCAGCAAGAAATCCCGACGTGCTGACACCTTGATAGGAGCCGCGCGTATCTCGTCTTAGGACACGATCGGATGAGCGAAGTGTACAACAACTGAGACCCGAGTTTCCCCAGGGGAAGCCGCATACAATTCTAGTTTGGACCAACACATCAGCACCCGCCCCCTGTATTACGTTGAATAGCGAACCTCGGGTAGAGCTAACTCCCTATGCGTCAAATTTATTAACATGTTTATTATTATGTTGGGAAAATGTTAAGACCAATGTTGGGCCTTGCTGGAAGAGTTTTATTCAAAGCGAACTGTCAAGGGGGCCCCAGAAACCCCGACCGTTTTAGGAACACAAATTCAAGGAAGATAACACCGGTATGATGGAAACTAGGGCGGCATTAATGGATCAAAATACCAGGCAAAAGACCGAGCCTTCCACCCATTACCAAGTATATAGATGCATTAGTTAAATAAGAGATATTGTGATATCCCATGATAGCCATGTCCCAACATGGAACAACCTGCATTGTACCTGCAACTAGCAATGCTATAAGAGGGGTTGAGCAAAGCGCTAACATAGCCAAACAACGGTTTGCTAGGATGGTGGGAAAGGTTAGAGGCTATCATGGCAATTTTGGAGGCTGGATAAACAAGTGGTAGGTAGTGCGACATAGCGATAGCATCGATACAACTAGCAAAGCAAATATAGTAGTGGTATCCAGGATAATGATCATCTTGCCTGAAATCTCGCTAGGAAGAAGACCGAGTCCATGAAGAAGAAAAATAGGCATAGACACACCAAGCATAGACGAACAAATCCTCACGATCGCAACGAAATAGGAACTATCGAGAAGAAGCACAACCGGAAAGAAGCAAACAACATGCTAAACACATGACACATTGGCATGATGCTCATACAAGTATGTTCCATGACAAGGCTACATGATGCTACTCATGGCAAGAGATGATGCGTACAAGAACCCCACATGAAAGCAAGTTTAAATGAGTCCGAAATCAACATACAACAATTCTGGAAACTCCCCATATGCAAATTTCGAATTTAGTACTGATATGATTATAACACAATGTTAAAGTTGTTAAACATCAAGTTAAAGTGCACCATGATGATGTACATGTTTTTATAATCAAGTTACATATAAAGTTTGTTTAATTCGGAGCTACGGTCTAGAAGATATGAGCAACACAAGTTAACCATGACATTGATGCAAAATGCACGCAAAGATCAACCATAATCACTCAAACCATGGATGCAACAAGACAATATGAAACTACATGCAATTCTAAGCAAGTTTCATATTGGACATGATCAAAATGGAGCAACGATTTAATACATACACCCAAAGCAAGATATAACAACAATCTGCCTAAACAGTAACTAGGCACTTTGCAATCATCAAAGCAACATGCTACAAGAGCCATATGAGCACAAACTTGATATGCACTTCAAGTACAGATTACATACTTCAAGTGTCATTAAGGTTCATGTTCATAGGCATCAAGATTAAACCAATGTGATCAATGTAAAAAGCAACCTTATAACATAGATTAGGACTGAAAAACTGGGCATATACATGAGCAGAGTTAATATGATGGCATGTTGGAGGCATGAAACAAGTATGCTACAGTGCATGAACATGGCATCAAAAGGCATATCATGCTAGTACATATCATGGATCACAAATAATGCAACATGGCACATATATAGGAGCACCATGTTCATGGGAATCATCAAGACAAGATGCAAACATGAAATAGCAGATTCTTAGACTGAAAATCTGGGAATGCAAAACAGTAACATTATGATGCTGACTTTGGAGGCACATAAGAACAAGCATAACAATTTTAATAAATATGCAATGGTCATGAGAATGTATTAGGCATGCCATACTTCCAGTTAAACCAAAGGCACAATTTAAAAGATGCATAGATTAATTACAATGAGCTTTACAAAATGGAACATGCCGTTGACAGACTGATAGTTATATTTTTAAGCATTTTGAGAGCACGAAAAGAACTAGCTACTACAGGCTATAATTTCAAACAAGGGCATGTATGGATAGAGAATAACATGGTATTAAAAACATGCTTACTAAACATCTCTAGATTATGCATAGATTTGATGGCAGCATCAAGTAAACATGACATCACAATTTAACAGATTTAGACTTAATAGAATAGTAACAGCAGGTATGCCAGTTTGCAAGCTTGTGCTAGTCACCACAGGGCATATCCTAGCACGAGAGTTATACCACTGCAAATATGACATGATTATGCTCCTAAAACATGTAGACATATTACTCAAAAGAATATCACACAAAAAGATATGAAAAAGACAAAATGGCAAGTTTCATAACAGACAATTTTTAACTTGGTGAAATTAACAAGTCTAAAATCAGCAACATTGACTAGCCATGTTGGCAAGCTCATGGCAGTCACATCATGGCATATAATGGCATTTAATAAATACTAGGAGCAAGGGGACATAAAAATGCACCAAACACATGTTGACAAGATGCTCATATGACATATGCGTTAAATCACACAAAAATAACAAAAGGACAAGTTATAATAGTTTTCAGCAGTTAACAACACTTAGCACTTTAGAAACAGAGATTAACATGACAATATGAACTCTAATATGAATGCAAACCACACCATCGTGAAAAGCACACTGAGCAGATCAATTTTCATATATAAATCATCTCAATCGGACACACATGTAGAGAGTTATGATCATTACAAAATGCATATATGAAAAGAATTTCCTGGGGACGGTGAAAATATACGAGCGCCAAAAGTGAGACGGGGAGAACACGAGGATCTGGAGATCCCGTTTGGTTCGATGGATGAAGTAGTCCCGTGGCGGACGTGGACGAAGGGATACCAGGATGGGGCGGAGCGGGATGGCGCGGAGTGGGCACTTGTTTGGATGGGGCTCGCGTCGTCCAGTGTCGAGGTAGTCCCGCGGGGTGGGTTGGAGGCCATGGCCGACGTGAAGGAGCTCACTGGCGTCGGGATGAGCAGGCGACGGTGAGGTCGGGAATGGCGGCGGGTGGCGGATCCGGTGGCGCGGGGACTTCCTCCGGCCGGATCTCTCCGGATCCGGCGTGAGGGCGATACGGGGATGGCCGGCGATAGCGGGAACGGGTGGATCCAGTCCGGCCCGGCCGGATCGGAGGCGGACGAAGCTCGTCGGAGCTCCATGGAGGAGACGGCTGTGATCTAGAGAGGGAGAGAGAGAGGTTAGGGGAAGAACTCGGAGGGGAGGGACATGGATGAGGAGGCGGAGCTGGCCTGGTTACCGGCGGCGGCGTTGGGGTGGCGCTGTAGCAGTGGGGCTTGGGGCGCAGAGCAGCAGGATCTGGGCCCGGGCGGGCCGCCGATGGGTTTTGTGGGCCCGCACGATGGAGGTGGGGCTAGCTGGCGTCGGGGAGGCGCGGGGCAACATGGAGAGGCCACGTGAGGCGGCTAGAATGGCTGCGATTGGCGTTGCGACGGTGCTAGCCAACCAAGGCGTGCCAAGTGGCGGAGGCGGGCTCGCTGGTGCGTAATTTGAGGTGGGAGGCGGCTGGGACAGAGGTAAGGGAATGATCTAGGGTAGGGATTTCCAAAAATGGACTAGCGGGTGTATATATAAGGTAGGTGCTAGGGTTTGGGGATGTTTTCGGAGCCCTCCGAACATGATTCGACGGCTCCGGTGGAAGGGGGTTTAGCTGGGCTAGGTGGGCTGCGAAGAGGTGTTGGGCTGCGATGAGAGGGAAGGAGAGCATCCCGACAACAGTTTTCGGATACCGAAAACGTCCGACGAATTAACCGGCTATACTGCCGCTATAGTTATCCGATGGGGCATCAAACGAACTCCGAATGTCACGAAATTTGGCAGGTGGTCTACCTACACTATAATAAGATCGCACGCCAATTTTCGCCCCTTTCCGAGAACGTTTTTATGCCACTTATAAAATAATATTTCAGAGGTGTCGCGGGCGTGTGTAAGTGCGGATGGACTCAGGACGGACAATGAAGAGGACGGGGGAAACGACAACTACGAACGGATACAAGTTTTGAAAAACATGGAGTTGAAATGCACATGATGACATGGCAAAGTGCAACACGCAAGTGGATGACATGGCAATGATGGCGAATAAATGGAAGACATCTGGCGCATCGGTCTTGGGGCATTACAACGAGGTAGGTGGATGCCCACGCGAAGGGGAATACGATGGTTCACTGGTTCAACTGCGGTGTAAGGCTGTCGTCGCGGGAGAATAAAATTGGGGTGAGGGTGAGTAGAGGGAAGGCCTGGACAGTGGTAGTATGGTCGGGCGGGGAGGCCTGTGCGGCAGCACAGCCGGCCACGGGAGGCTGGAGCAGGCGGTATGGCGGGCGCTGGTTTGGGTGACTGGAGCAAGAAGACTAGAGGTTGAAGATCAGTGCAACTAGAATCGTTTATTGACTAACTTGACAAAGCCCTGCGTACGCGTCAACTTAGTAGGTCCACAAGTCAGCCTCCAAATCTGGCGGGTCCCAGCTAGCAAGGAGAATGACTTTTTTGCGTGTAATAAGGTGGCACTTCCTTGCGTGCGAAGATGCTTTCTGTTTTTTTAGTTTCTTGTTTTTTGAGTTAGAATAAAAAGAAAACAATTTAACATCTTCGGTACAATCTATATTTTCATGAAATGGATCATAATAAAGCAGGTGGGTCCCAGTTGTCAGGGAGATGAAACTTTCTTTTTCATGTAATAAAGGAAGCACTTCCTTGCGTGCGAAGATGTAGCTGGTGGGGTCAATCCTTTCAGGGGGATAAATCAGTTGTTTTCGCATAATAAGGGGGCACTTGCTGCATGCGGCCAGGGGCCATGTGGGGCCATACTGTCAGCCACTCCACGTACATGCCTCTTCTGATGGCTATCATTTGTTGACAAAGTTGACCATGCTACACCGAGAGAACTGACGCGGTGAGCAATGGCGAGGCCTAGGAAGGGAATGAACTGAAGCCAGCAAAGACACAACAGTGGATGCCCACGCGGAGGGGATAACGAGGGTTCACTGGTTCGGCTGCGGCGTGAGGCTGCCATCGCCGAAGAATAACAGGAGGTGTTTGTGAGTAGAGGAATGGTCTAGACGGCGGTGGGAGTAGGGTGGGCAGGTGAAGCCTGCGTGGCAGCATAGCCGGCCACGGGAGGCGGTACCGCCGACGGTGGTTTGGGAAGTTGAAGCAAGAATATCCGAGATTGAAGAATCACTACAGCCGTTGGATGGACATCCAACAGCTACTACTGCTAGAATTGTGTGTTAACTATTGAGGGAGTCCTGGATTAAGGGGTCCTCGGGCGTCTGGCCTGTGTGACATGGACCGGACTATTGGGCCATGAAGATACAAGATAGAAGACTTCCTCCCGTGTTCGGTTGGGACTCTCCTTTGTGTGGGAGGCAAGCTAGGCGTCCGGATGTATTATTTCCTTTCTCTGTAACCGACTTTGTATAACCCTAGGCCCCTCCGGTGTCTATATAAACCGGATGGTTTTAGTCAGTAGGGACGATCATAATCATACATGCTAGACTTCTAGGGTTTAGCCACAATGACCTCGTGGTAGATCAACTCTTGTAATCCTCATACTCATCAATATCAATCAAGCAGGACGTAGGGTATTACCTCCATCAAGAGGGCCCGAACCTGGGTAAAACATCGTGTCCCCTGCCTCCTGTTACCATCGACCTTAGACGGACAGTTCGGGACCCCCTACCCGAGATCTGCCGGTTTTGACACTGACATTGGTGCTTTCATTGAGAGTTCCACTTTGACGTCAAAGTTAGGGTTGATGGCTCGCCTTGTTATCAAAGACAGTATCACCTCCGGAGGAGCTCTAGCCTCAGGCCAAACCCTCTGGCTGGGCGGCTTTACCATGACCGCCCGTTCGGCCGTTAAGCCGAAGATGACTTGTCGGTTCATCGAAAATCACCTCTGTGTTGACTCCGAATACTCCAGACGGATGGATCTGGCGGAGTGTTCGTCTTTAAACAAACTCCTGGATCGCATCGCCACCATGGGGGTCGCTACTGACTATGATCAGATTGGGCTTAAACCCTATCAGAGAGAAATCAAATCTCCGCCGATCACCCATTAGATAGTGGTCGTTGAAGAGCAAAACAATAATTCTTCCCCTATGCTGAAGATGAACTATCTTCGGATTTCTGAGCTCGAAGAGCCGGATACCTGTCTGCGGAACGACACTCTAAGCCCTCCGAATCCGGAATCGGGCGTGGGGCCCGGAAAATCATTGGACATCCCGGAACCCGATCTAACAAGCTCGGAAGCTTCTCAAACCTCGGACTCCAAATTGGGTCAGGGTTTGTATTTAAAACCACCCACCCACCACATGCAATATTCAACAAGAAATTCCGGTCATCCGGATATATGCGACCTCACGTGCATATGACAGTAGTCTCAGGAATCGGTCCGAAGAGATAACCTTCCAAGTGGCCAATTTCAATAGTGGATATCATTCCCCGTTGGGGCGAGATGCATTCACACGCTTTCAAGCTATACCTCATTACGGGTACATCAAGCTCAAGATGCCCGGGCCTAACACTATTATCACTCTTGCTAGTGATCTGGACATAGCCCTCCGCGCCGAAAACAAAACATCATCCCTTGCCCTTGAGGCACTGTCTGAGGCCCTCGCAGCCGAAGAGTTAACCGCACTACGCTCTACGGTGGATAGGGACGACGTAATCCTTGATAAGCGTCCCAAATCCACCTCCTTCAAACCAGCAGACGAAATAGTCAAATTTCAAGTCCACCCGACGGACCCCAAGAAGACAGCTTCCATCGGGGCACAACTGGAGCCAACGGTTGACGCCGCACTACGAACGTTCCTGCACAAGAACTGGGACATATTCGCTTGGCACCCTTCTGATATGCCAGGAATCCCACGCAGGCTGGCCGAACACAGCCTCAATATATTGAAGGGATATAGGCCGGTCCAGCAAACACCGTGGCGCTTTTCCGAACCTAAACGACAAGCCAAGGAGGAGGAGATAGCCAAGTTAATCTAGGCCGGATTCATCAGAGAGATAAAACACCCAGACTGGCTAGCAAACCTGGTGATGGTGCCAAAGAAGGAAAAATCCTGGCGCCTGTGTGTCGATTTCAAAGACCTCAATAAGGCTTGCCTTAAGGATCCCTTCCCCCTCCCCCACATCGATCAGATTATTGATGCTACTGCAGGACACGACTCACTGTGTTTCCTCTATGCATATTCCGGATACCATCAAATCAAAATGAAGGAGTCTGATCAAGCCGCAACGACACTCATCACCGCATACGGGCCTTTCTGCTTCAACACTATGCCCTTTGGGCTTAAAAATGCCGGCGCCACCTACCAACGCATGATTCAAACATGCTTGGAGAAACAAATCAGCAAGACTGTTGAAGCATATGTGGATGTCGTCGTCATCAAGACTAAGCACGTCAAGTCGTTAATAGATGACCTGCGTCTCACATTCGACAACCTCAGGACATATGACATCAAGCTCAATCCGGAAAAGTGTGTTTTCGACGTCCCCACCAAAAAATGGATGGGCTTCATCATTTCCAATAGAGGAATTGAGGCAAATCCAGCCAAAATCCAAGCTTTATCACAATTGGCTACACCAACAAACCTTAAACAGGTCCAAAAACTAGCCAGATGCGTGGCAGCTTTAAGACGCTTTATCTCTCCAGACTAGAAGAAAAAGCATTGCCACTTTATCGCCTTATCCGACGTACCGACCACTTCGAGTAGACGGAAGAGGCAACAGCCGGGCTGGAGGAAATAAAGTCTCTTTTAGCAAGCAACCCAATCCTGGCCGCGCCAAACGTCGGCAAACCAATGTTATTATACATCTCTGCAACACACCAGGTGGTGAGCGAAGTGCTTGTCGTTGAGAGAGAGGAGGATGGACACAAGTTCCCATTTCAGAAAACTGTGTACTACATATCCACTGTCCTCACACCATGCAAATCCCAGTACCCTCATTACCAAAAAATAGCATATGCGGTCTTCATGGCATCCCGGAAGCTACGACACTACTTCCAAGAGTGTTCGATCACGGTAGCTTCCAAAGTACCACTCAATGATATAATAAATAACTGCGACGCTACGAGTCAAATTGCCAAGTGGGCTATTGAGCTCCTACCATTCGACATAACATACAAACCATGCCGATCCATTAAATCCCAAGTATTGGCCGACTTTGTCACTGAATGGACAGAGGCCGAACTCCCTAAAGAGTATGGTAAATATTCCAACTGGGTCATGCACTTCGATGGCTCTAAAATGCTGGCTGGTTTAGGAGCAGTGATGTCTACTACACAACCTTCTTCTTGTAGACGTTGTTGGGCCTCCAAGTGCAGAGGTTTCTAGCATAGTAGCAAATTTCCCTCAAGTGGATGACCTAAGGTTTATCAATCCGTGGGAGGCGTAGGATGAAGATGGTCTCTCTCAAACAACCCTGCAACCAAATAACAAAGAGTATCTTGTGTCCCCAACATACCCAATACAATGGTAAATTGTATAGGTGCACTACTTCGCGAAGAGATGGTGATACAAGTGCAATATGGATGGTAGATATAAGTTTTTGTAATCTGAAAATATAAAAACAGCAAGTTAACTAATGATAAAAGTGAGCGGAAACAGTATTGCAATGCGTTGAAACAAGGCCTAGGGTTCATACTTTCACTAGTGCAAGTTCCCTCAACAATATTAACATAATTGGATCATATAACTATCCCTCAAGATGCAACAAAGAGTCACTCCAAAGTCACTAATAGCGGAGAACAAACGAAGAGATTATTGTAGGGTACGAAACAACCTCAAAGTTATTCTTTCTGATCGATCTATTCAAGAGTCCATAGTAAAATAACACGAAGCCATTCTTTCCGTTCAATCTATCATAGAGTTCGTACTAGAACAACACCTTAAGACACAAATCAACCAAAACCCTAATGTCACCTAAATACTCCAATGTCACCTCAAGTATCTGTTGGTATGATTATACGATATGCATCACACAATCTCAGATTCATATATTCAACCAACACAAAGAACTTCAAAGAGTGACCCATTGTTTCTACCGGAGAGTCAAGACGAAAACGTGTGCCAACCCCTATGCATAAGTTCAAGAGGTCACGGAACTCGCAAGTTGATCACCAAAACATACATCAAGTGGATCACGTGATATCCCATTGTCACCACAGATAAGCACATGCAAGACATACATCAAGTGTTCTCAAATCCTTAAAGACTCAATCCGATAAGATAACTTCAAAGGGAAAACTCAATTCATCACAAGAGAGTAGAGGGGGAGAAACATCATAAGATCCAACTATAATAGCAAAGCTCGCGATACATCAAGATCGTGCCGAATCAAGAACACGAGAGAGCGAGAGATCAAACACATAGCTACTGGTACATACCCTCATCCCCGAGGGTGAACTACTCCCTCCTCTTCATGAAGAGCGCCGAGATGATGAAGATGGCGACCGGAGAGGGATTCCCCCCTTCGGCAGGGCGCCAGAATGGGTCTAGATTGGTTTTCTATGGCTACAGAGGCTTGCGGCAGCGGAACTCCCGATCTAGGTTTCTTTATGGAAGTTTGGGGTTATATAAGTGGTGTTGGAGTCGGGAACAAGTCAGGGGGTCCCCGAGGAGGCCACGAGTTAGGGGGGTAGGGCGCACCCCCCACCCTCGTGGTGGCCTCGGGACTCTTCTGGCCCATCTCCGGTACTCTGTGGGCTTCTTCTGGTCCAAAAATGATCTCTGTGAAATTTCAGGTCAATTGGACTCCGTTTGGTTTTCCTTTTCTGTGATACTCAAAACAACGAAAAAACAGAAACTGGCACTAGGCTCTAGGTTAATAGGCTAGTCCCAAAAATCAAATAAAATAGCATATAAATGCATATAAAACATCCAAGGTTGATAATATAGTAGCATGGAACAATCAAAAATTATAGATACGTTGGAGACGTATCAAGCATCCCCAAGCTTAATTCCTATTCGTCCTCGAGTAGGTAAATGATAAAAACAAATTTTTTGATGTGGAATGCTACCTGACATATTTATCCGTGTAATCCTCTTTATTGTGTCATGAATGTTCATGAATGTTCAGATGCGAAATATTCAAGATAAAATTTTAATATTGACATAAAAGTAATAATACCTCAAGCATACTAACTAAGCAATTATGTCTTGTCAAAATAACATGGCCAAAGAAAGCTTATCCCTACAAAATCATATAGTTTGGCTATGCTTCATTTTCGTCACATAAAAATGCTCTCATCATGCACAACCCCGATGACAAGCGAAGCAATTGTTTCATACTTTAGTAATCTCAAACTTTTTCAACTATCATGCAATACATGAGCGTGAGCCATGGACATAGCACTATGGGTGGGATAGAATATAATGATGGGGGTTGTGTGGAGAAGACAAAAAAGGAGAAAGTCTCACATTGACGCAGCTAATCAACGGGCTATGGAGATGCCCATCAATTAATGTCAGTGCAAGGAGTAGGGATTGCCATGCAATGGATGCACTAGAGCTATAAATGTTTGAAAGCTCAACAAAAGAAACTAAGTGGGTGTGCATACAACTTGCTTGCTCACGAAGACCTAGGGCATTTGAGGAAGCCCATTGTTGGAATATACAAGCCAAGTTCTATAATGAAAAATTCCCACTAGTATATGAAAGTGACAAAACAAGAGACTCTCTATCATGAAGATCATGGTGTGTAACACCCTCGATGCGACTATTTCTCCCACGTGTCGAGGCACGACTTAGAGGCATAATCGCATTGAAGGCATATGTCGCAAGTTAGGCAATCTTCACAACATCCCATGTAATATAATAATAAAGGGGAGATAACATAGTTGTCTTACACTCGCCACGTCAATCAAGTACATAAATAACATTACATCAACCAAACACTCATGGCCCGACTACGGCGCCAAAATAAAAGATAACCCAACATGCGACACGGTCCCAATCACCACCAACTGGGCACCACTACTGATCATCAGGAAAGGAAACATAGTAATGTTGAGAGTCTTCGTCGAACTCCCACTTGAGCTCAAGCGCGTCACCTGGGGCGGAATCATCAGGGCCTGCATCTGGTGTAATAGTAATCTGTGAGCCACAGGGACTCAGCAATCTCGCACCCTCGCGATCAAGACTATTTAAGCTTATAGGTAAGGCAAGGTAAATATGTGGAGTTGCAGCAAGCGACTAGCAAGTATGGTGGCTAACTTATTCGCAAAAGAGAGCGAGAAGAGGAGGCAAAGCGCGAGCGAGAAACTAGAGATCAACCTACGCAAACATTACTCCAACACCGTGTCCACTTCCTGGACTCCACCGAGAAGAGGCCATCACGGCAACACACTCAGTTGATTCATTTTAATTGAGTTAAGGTTCAAGTTATCTACAACCGGAAATTAACAAATTCCCATCTGCCCATAACAGCGGGCACGGCTTTCGAAAGTTCAAATCCCTGCAGGGGAGTCCCAACTTAGCCCATGACAAGCTCTCACAGTCAACGAAGGAATAGACCTCCTCCCAAGACGTTCCGATCAGACTCGGTATCTCGGTTCTTCAAGACACTTCGACAGGTTAAAACAAGACCAGCAACACCGCCCGAATGTGCCGACAAATCCCGATAGGAGCTGCACATATCTCTTTCTCAGGGCACACTCAGATTGTCTAAACTTCCGGTAGGCCAGCCCAGAGTTGCCCCTGGTAGCCACCGGTGGCTGACAGTTTGGACCAACACTCAGAGGAGCACTGGCCCGGGGGGGGGGATTTAAATAAGATGCCCCTCGAGCTCCGGAAACCCAAGGGAAAAAGAGGCTAGGTGGCAAATGGTAAAACCAAGGTTGGGCATTGCTGGAAAAGCTTTAATCAAGGCGAACTATCAAGGGGTTCCCATTATAACCCAACCGCGTAAGGAACGCAAAATCCGGGAACATAACACCGATATGACGGAAACTAGGGCGGCAAGAGTGGAACAAAACACTAGGCGAGAGGCCGAGCCTTCCACCCTTTACCAAGTATATAGATTCATTAATATAACATGGCAATATAATGATATCCCAACAAGTAAATAAATGTTCCAACAAGGAACGGCCTCCAATCTTCACCTGCAACTAGCAACGCTATAAGAGGGGCTGAGCAAAGCGGTAACACAGCCAATCAACGGTTTGCTAGGTCATGGTGCGTTAGAGGTTTGACATGGCAATTTGGGAGGCTTTAAAGCAAGTGGTAGGCATCGTAGCATTGGCATAGCAAAAGAGCGAGCAAACTAGCATAGCAAAGATAGTAGTGATTTCGAGGGTATGATCATCTTGCCTGCACAGTTGTCAGAGTTGACTGGATCCTCGAAAGCAAACTCAACGGGCTCCTCGTTAGCGAACTCGTCTCCCGGCTCTACCCAAACAAGACAAACAAGCAACAAGGACACAATCAACCACGTGCAAGGATCAAACACGATGATGCAAAGATGATATGTTATGCGGGATGCGATGCGGGATGCATATGCAAGATATGACAGGAAATGCATGAACCTGGCCTCAACATGGAAATCTAAGTGTGCCACTGGAAAGATGAGATGAAATCGCTTGAAAACAATTTAAAGAACGCCGGAATCGGAGTTACGGTTTGGAAATGGCAAGCGATTCAAATATGACACCGGTCTGCGATTTACAGCAAGTAGCCATCTGAATGTAATGAGATGAACAAGCTACAGCACCCCAACATGACAACAAAATACATGGCAGGGATGCATTCAAGATGCTTAACAAAAGTCTAGCACTGAGCTACGGCCAATTCATCCATTAACAGGTTCAAACAAGCATGGCAAAAATGCATATGGCAAACAGATCTCAGACTTAGTGAAATTAAAACTTGTCTGGAATTTCAGATCAGGTAGCACACTTTGGCGCAACAAAACTACATGCTACAGGACCTGAACATGGCAAAGTAAAGCATGGCATGGAGCTACTCAAAGAGCTTAACAAAAGTCCCTTAGTGACCTTGAGCCAAAAGGGATCAGAAAATACAATTGCAAGCATGTGAACATGGCAAAAACATAATCAGATCACACACTTAGTGAAAACTAGAGCAAGCTGAAAACAGAACTCAAGTAGGCATGTTTACAAGCTCTATGCACTCACTACGGTGCAAGTCATGACAAGATAAGCATACATCCATCAAGAAGACACAAAATGCAAGCTAGACATGGCAAGAACAATAGCATAGCATGCATGGATCAACTACAACATCATTGGCAAAATTGCAAACAAGTTGACAATCCGCCCAGATTCACAAAATAGCAAAAGTAGAGCTCGATTGACTCAAGCTAGGGTGCTCCATAATTGCAAACGAAGACATGGATGGATAGAGCACTACAATATTAACCAAACATCCTTACTGATCATCCTCAAAAGAGGCACGGATCACTAGAAAACAACATGAACATATGGCATCATGAGATAAACAACTCAAGGACTTAGTGGAATTGCTAAGTCCCTGAAAACAGAATTACCAAGTGCACCACTTCGCAAGCTTGTGCTAGTCACCACACACATCACAAAAATACATGGGTTGCACCTCTGGAAAGATGACAAAACCCTTAACAAAACATATGTAGAACTCAGGGGCATATCATGCACACATTAATCATGGCAAAAATGACAAAAAGCTAGATGGAGTAGCAGATCTGACAATAATCTCAAGTAGCCCTCTTCTAACAGCATCTCGGGCATCAAGATGAACTCAAATGAAAATGATACAATGGGATGAAATGATGTACTCTCTGAGATGAACATTTCGATATGCTATATGCATGAATCGGAGCTACGGATGCAAAGTTACGAGGCTATGAACATGAGCACTTGAACTGCAGACTTAGGGAAGAAATTGAGAGGTCAACCCCTAGGGTTCGTCCCAGATCTGGATCGGCACGCGAACCGAGGACGGCCGGCCGGAGTTTCGCCGGAGGAGGGCGCAGGGCGGTGTCGGGGAGGTCGGGGGAGGCGGATCGGGCGGATCCGGTCGCCGGAGGACCTGCCGGCGACGAGGACAGCGCGGCGAGGGGCGGACGACGAGGTGAGGCGGCGTGGATCCACCGGACG